>NC_136983.1:12871837-12896837 GCF_032717465.1 Coenobita brevimanus | reverse complement strand
GATTAGGCCTCCTGGGGAAACCTCTATAAAAAAAAAAAACACCTAGACTTTTACCTCATGGGTGGTGTGGAAAAAAGTCAAAACCAGAGAAAAATTGCTCTGCAGTAACATTTGTGTGTAGCGGTTAGGCTAGTGTGGCGGGTGTCCAGTGTCTCGCCACTGCTTTTCGTTGTCACTCGGCTGATCTACTTACACACTGTGATACCTGATGATTAATGAAAGAACAGTTTAATTCAGAATGAGAACAACGTGTAAAATTTAAAAGAAAACTGAGTAACTTGGCAACACAGCAAGGTTGCCGCCAGCCCGGCCGTCTCCCTCTGACATGTCTGTCAGATTTGAAAATTTCCCCACTTGTAAACCATTACATTAAACACCTATACTTATAGAGTATTTTATGCTTAGAATTGCATAAGCTTGCATTTCCGAGAGTTTCCCGAAGAACTCGTGAATCACCCTGTATATATATATATATATATATATATATATATATATATATATATATATATCGATGAATGTAGTTTATCGTTGTTTACCGTTGTTCACAGTAGCTGCCAATATCAATGAGCTTCGCCATAGATAGACGTAGAGAGATAGGGAGGTTGTTTGTAGATTGTCGAAGCACCACCAGTAAAGAGTCATGAGGAGTCGTATGGCTTAAACTTGCCTGTGCTTAGTTAAATGGTGTGTCATCGACTAGAGTGAACAGGTAGGTCTCTCTCTCTTTTTCACTTCCCCTTTTGTGTATCATAAGAGAGGTGAGTTACAGAGAACTCATGGGTTACGGAGTTTATTGTACACTGTTATATTGAAATATGATTGACCGTGTGACGTAGCATGATGGCAAAACCTCCTAGCTGACCGTATCTCCTGCCTTCTGGATCGTATTCTCTGGCCTTTTCTAACCCTTCCTTACCTGAAGGGAATCTCTCTGATATTATATACAGCAAAGAGAGGATGTGTGTGTGTGTGTGTGTGTGTGTGTGTGTGTGTGTGTGTGTGTGTGTGTGTGATGTAGTGTCTAGTAGAGTTCCATTCATGTGGACTAACTGACGAGCTGATTACCCCACGCGTTTGAATACTTCACGAAATTCTTGGTATCTAGACAACAAGACTGTGGCTATACATTTTGTGGATTGACATTCCTCGTGAGAAGCTGTGTATGTCTCCAGCAGACACTACATCATGCACTTTGTGATATGAGATATATACTAGTGCCTTTATAATGCCCACACATCGCTCGGTCACGCAAAGCTGTCGCACCAACGACAGTAAATATTGTCATGACACATTAATGTGTACTATATACGCATTAAATCAACTTGTATGTTAATTAAGTAAAGTACATAATACTGTAAAAGTAACATAATTGTTATAATACCGTAACATAATTGCAGTTACATCGAGTTAAAGTAATTGTAGTTACATTGTGTAAATGCAATTGTTATGCAAGTGTAGCTGTAACATAACATTGTGTTAATGCAACTGTTACATAATTTTGGCTGTAATGAACTGTAGTTACATATTGTTAATGCAACTGTTCCGTATGTGTGGTTGCAATAAAACTGTACTGTAGTTACATCGTGTTAATGCAAGTGTTACAAAATTGTGGATGTAACAAAATGTAGTTACAGAATTGTAGCAGTTGTAATATAATTCTATCAGGCCAATGCTAGTGTTTGTAGTAACAGAAAGGTGGCAATTGTAACATAACAGCAGTAATGGTAGTGTTTGTAGTTACGTAATTGTAGCAACTGTAACATAAATGCAGGAATCACTAATGTAGTCATTGTAGCTATAACATATGTATATAATTTATACAATAATAGCAATACTGCGGCACGTCTACAGTAGTTATTCATATAATGAATCAGCTATATGTGATGTACTTGTTTATTTGAGACACCATAGGTGTATTGGCTTAGTTAAGTTGCACAGTTTATATTTAAGTGATAGTATATGGAACCCCATCTTTTGTTAATTTATATAAAATGAAATAAATAATATTTACAATATGTACAGTATTTATTTAGTTTCGTTTGTACCACATGTCACGTGATGCTGTCGTCCTCCAAGGGTTGTGAAGTCATCATGACATGTTTCGTTTTTAGGTACTGGTTGCACTTTAGTGTGTGGTTGAGTATAGCATACTGTTGCTAGCTCCATTTGTGTTAGGCATTTTCACTTGATTATCCTTGCAACCGTTATATGAAGGATACGTGTGTACAGTATTTATATTTTAGTTCTCTGATCTCTCTAGATTTTCGTATGAATGTATTATATGTTGTTGTATGGATATATATTGTTTATCACTGTGTATATACGTAAGATTGTATATAAATGAAGTAGTACTGTTAAACTACTAGATTAAATATTCGACTCACTGATATTAACTGAGGTGGGAATACTGGCTAGGGAGTTGATGATGTCGGCTGGTGGAGGAGGGATGATCAGATGATTAGCAGATGTTGCGTTATCGTTGACCATGCCACGCCTTTCTATTGTGTCATAGGTAGATACGTAAGTAGGTGGGTAAGTAGGTAGGGTAGTAGGTAGGTAAGTAAGCAGGTAGGTCAGTGGTGTCGTTGTCCCCACTCAGCTAATGATGACACACTGCTGAGTAGCTGCCTCACTCTGGTAGTTGTGATGAAGGTAGTGGCGCTGGTAGTGTTGAAGATGGAGGTTGTGGTGGAGGTTCAAGGAGGGAGAAATGGAGGTCAGATGTGTTGATACACCACCATGCTGGGTCAACACTATTAGCACAGTACAAATGCACTTCCTCTTTTCTCACTTTTGCTTCTTGTTGCTTGTCTTTTCTCACTTTTTGTTTTCACTGTAATAGCTTGTAGTGTGATTGATGATTGTTGCTTGTACTGTAGAGCCGTTGTAGATTGTTTTGATTTTAATTTGTTCGTTGATTGTTCATTGAGACGTTAATCAGCTTCCTTTACCACTGTTGTTTACCATTGGAGCGGTTCATGAGAGCCGTCTGCTGCATATAAACTCGTTAGGCATGGTTTGATTGTAGATCATTTTACTGGGGGGAGGAGGTGGGTTAATCGGTATAGAGGCGGCCTGCAGTCCTAATGGACCCAGGATCGAAACCCGGCTGGGGCAGGGAACAGTTTAAGGATTTGAATTTCCTAAAAGCAGATATTCCTGATCAACCAAATGACCCGCCGACATGTAAAAATACCCCCGCTAATACCAATACACCAGTCCTGTATGAGACAGCCGTAGCATATATTCAATATGGACGGTGGGTGTTAGCGCCGAAGTGGTGACATGTGGAGGTGTAGGAGGACTACTGGGCCTTGGGATAGGTCACTGCCCCCGAGAAATGGGCCCTGCAGCCTTTGCCCAGAGTCAGATACGTAATATATATATATATGGAAGGACACAAGTCAAGAGTGAGAGCAGTGGAAATGAGTTATTTAAGAGGAGCCTGTGGAGTCACGTGGAGAGACAGGCTGATGAATGAGGATATAAAGGAGCGTTGTGGTGTGGATGTGGATGTGATAGGAAGCGTTATGAGGAACACACTGAGGTGGTTTGGCCATGTGGAGAGGATGGAGGGTGAAAGACTGACGAAGAGAGTGTATGTGAGCGAGGTGGAGGGGGGAAGAGGGAGGGGGAGGCCAAGGATGAGATGGAGGGATGGGGTGGAGAGGTATATGAGAGAGGGGGGTATGAGTTGGGAGCAGGGCAGTGAAATGGCGGGGGACAGGGCGACTTGGAGGCGATTTGTTTGTGGCCACCCCAAACGGGATTGAGGCGTCTGGCAATATATATATATATATATCTATATCTATATATATATATATATATATATATATATATATATATATATATATATATATATATATATATATATATATATATATATATATATATATATATATATATATATCGACGAACGTAGTTTATCCTACTTACCGTTGTTCACCGCTGCTGCCAATATTGATGAGTATCGCTGTAGATAAACGTTGAGAAAAAGAAAGGCTGGTTGTGGATCGTCGAAGCACCGCCAGTATAAAGTCAAGAGGCGTCGCATGGCTCAAACTTGCCAGTGCTTGGTAAAATGGTGTGTCGACGAGTAGAGTGAATAGGTAGGTCTCTCTCTCTCTCTCTCTCTCTCTCTTTTACCTTCCCCCTTTGTATATCATAAGTGTGGTAAGTTACAGAGCACTCTTAGGTTACGGAGTTTATTGTACACAGTTAACTCGATGTGTGAATGACAGCATAAGGTAGCGTGACAGCAAAACCTCCTTGCTGACCCTATCTCCTGCTTTTTGCCCTGGATCATATTGTTGAGCCTCTTCTAACCCCTTCTGACATGAAGGGAATCTCTCCGACATTATATTCAGCTCGGAGAGGATATGTGTATGTGATGTTGTGACTGGTACATTCTCATTCACGTGGACTAACCGCTTAGAGCTGCTTACCCCACGTGTTTGAATACTTCACGAAATTCTTGGTCGTCTGGACAACAAGATTATGGATATACATTATGTGGATTGACATTCCTAGTGAGAAGCTGTATGTCTCCAGCAGACACTACATCCTGTAATTTGTGATATGAGATATATACTAGTGCCTACATAATGCCTACACACACACACACACACACACGCACACACACACACACACACACACACACACACACACACACACACACACACACACATATATATATATATATATATATATATATATATCTATATATATATATATATACTATATATATATATATATTAATATATAATAATCATCAGCCGTTTGAGTATCCACTGCAGGACCGGCCTATCCCAGCCGAAGTCGGGACGATACAGCCAATGTATCTCTACCAAGTGGCTTAGGCTGTCTGGTAGAGATTGTATGTAGGGTGAGTAGTGCTTGTAAGTGTAACTGTAGTGTTGGAGTGGCTCTGGATGTGTGTATAGTCTGTGAACCAAGTGTAATCGGCCCACGCAAGCCGACAGGGTGCAAGCATACGTTACAGTAAGCGACACTGGTTCAACCACAGCACCTCTTATGTCCGCCAATGCAGTACGTGGCCGGGTGAACACTCCAAAAATTTATTACCCTGGCGGGGTGTGAACCCTGGTTCACCCATGTACGAAATGCACACTATACCACTGAGGCTCCATGTATATATATATATATATATATATATATATATATATATATATATATATATATATATAGATATATTATAGCACTAGCCAGCCTTCCTTCACAAACACGTAAACTTTCCCATTCTTCATTCCAATTTTTTATACCCACCATCATAAGGATAAGTCATGACCCTGTCCAATTGGCTTGCCATTGGTTTTCCAGCCATAACAGAGTGGCACTATGCCCCGTAGGTTTGTGGGAAAACTTTCACTGTATGCTTTTCTTTATCGGATTCTGGAATGAGTTGTAATACTAACCCTACATCTTATGTTCAACAGCAAGTATACTGTACTTCGTATCATAGTTACGGTTTATTGCACTTGAATAATCATTGCTCAGCATACTAAACGCAGTATGACTCAGTATGAGGTATGCGCATGTATGTAAATTTTGGCTTGTTTCTGCTCTTTGCAGGCATCGTGAAAGAATTACTTATGTTCTCCACAACTTATAATATTTGTACTTCAGATCACAAACACGCTTCATATCACATCTTCGCAAATTTTTCAAGAGTAAGTATAAAAAAAAAAAAATCTGCTCTACCCAGTAAAGTATTGTACTTGAAACATCTTTGCTCAGCATCATGCACACAACACAGTTAGTTAAGTAAATTTTGGCTGTTTTCTACTCTTCTCAGGCGTCATGAAAATATTACTTAAGTTTTACACAAAAAGACAATGCCACTGAAAATACTGAGCACAGCTCAGCCTGTCTAACATTGTTGCCGGGTACAGCCTCAGTCTCCAGACTGTCAACTGCGCAGTTGCATACTCTGCAAGAAGCTCGTGTGCTAGCTCATCTTGAACTCCCATAGCGATAGATTCATTCACCAAACCTGCTTGAAAATTATGTAACTGTTGAGGATGACAATATCAGGAAGGTGTAAGAATGCTTTCTTGTACCACTGACAGGATTTATGGAGACACTCAAGTTCTCCAGTCTGCATGTCCGACTTTACAGCGAGCCGTATGTTGATACTGTAGTTGTTGACAGCATCAGGCTTGAACACAGGTTCCCTGGTCCTGAAGTCTGTCTTGCCCCCTGGTGAACCGTGGTAGACATGTTAATGATATGCTTGTAGTGCCAAACAAAGGCTAACATAATACCACATTTCCGAGTTAGAAGAGCAACTTTCTCTGCTTTTTCCAGGAAAGATGAAAAATTCTTTCTACCGGCACAGACCCAGTACCATGTTCAAATAAATATTTGGTCAACGTGGGGGCTGTGTAATAGTTGTCAGCATACAGGATGTGGTGCTTGTTGAAATACCTGTCCATGAACACTTTTACAACTGATGCATAGAAACTATGTGGATCATCACTAGGTATTGCAATGTCTGTAGCTGAATAAACTATTACATCATGCACATATCCAGTTTTGCAGTCACATAGGACAAAGAACTTCAGTCCAAAACTTTTGAAGACACATACTGAATAAATGCAAAACAGCCCTGGAACAACACAGGCGACTCGTCGGTAAACACTTTCTGAAAAGGCTAGTATCTCCTGGCAAATAATTCATAGAATATGGTCAGGATGGGTCTTATTTTCCATAACCTGCCATTAGGTGCTGGCCCATAACTCCTGGTGAAGTGCAGGAACCATAATATGCCCAGGTTCCTATCATGGGCCATATACATCCCAAAGACAGGTCTGTCTACAAGTTCGTCTACCAACTAATAATCATGCAGCACATGTTTTCTCACGTGGGCCATCATCTTGGTCAAAGCAAGCTACTCAGATAATTCCCCCATCTCCACTGGAAGCCAGTCCTTCATTTTCATACTCTTGCTGCCCAAAACCTCCAGCCAGGGCACACTGATAGCCTGGTGACAGTTTATTTCAATCACCAGGTACTGCATAATGGCAGTGGTAAAGATGGCCTTCAAACAAGACATCATATACCCAGATAACATGGGGTTATTGGGCCAATATCGGCTCATTCCGGATTAGTATCTGTACCACCGGGTTGCGGCATGTGACCTGCATTGGCTTAATACACAATATCTTCCATTCCAATTCTGGCAAACCGGAGTTGAAACAATATATTGTTGTCAATGCTAGCAAATACCTGAATTGGGTTTATATAGTCAAACCCTTATCACGCCAATTCCGGCTGTTTGCTTAATGTTTGCCTATATATAAATTTAAACATTTTAAAGTTAATTTAATTTTAGATAAAGAACACTAAAACAAAAAACGGTTAGTCGATCGATGATCTTAATATTCTATTATTACTTGAAAATTATAAAAATATGCATTGTATTATAACTTTTTGAATGACAATTGGTTATTTATTATTATTATTATTATTATTATTATTATTATTATTATCTGAAATAGTGAATTTGCACTGGATTTTCCCCCTCATTTTTCCGACTTTTCTTCCACCGCCCGCAGTACCACTGATGTCTATCTTCCCGATATTTGCAGGGCAAACTGACTTGGCAAAACTCCGTGTTTCCTGAGTAGTTTAATAGAAGCTTCATTATTACTGTGGTAAAGTAAATATTGATTTTGTGTAGTCTGTACTTTTTTCCCTCTGCCTATGCTAAACCTGTTTTTTTTTTTTTTTTTAATTATTATTTCAAATTATTTGGCTCCTGTAGAGGTCTGGCAGTCTTTCCAGTAGAATTATACCAGACATGCTTTAACAAAGAACCAAAAATTATAAACTGCAGATGTCTGAGGCCGCAAGACTTATCACAAACGTTTTCCAAGCCGCAAAACCACTTTTAAATCACCTTGTATTGTGCTGAATATCACTATTCAGCAAAGACATGAATGATGTTCAGCTCAGTTCAAGGTAATTCAAAGGTGGTCTCTCAACTTGTAAAAAGAGAAGATAACCGGATATGCAGTTTTGCCTTTAATGGTTTGATACATAACCAGTGCTGGTTAATAGATTGTTCTATAAGGGTTATGAATAGGTCTGATACAGCAGTACATATTTACATTAACAGACACATACCCAGCAAACATTGAAATGACGGAGCAGCACTGGCATATAACAGAGCTAAGGGAAAACGACAACCATGCACTGGAACGATTCCTGGCTGTAATATTCTGTTTATTTCAGGCCAGTTGATGTAAAACTTGTGTTGGGCCAATATATAAATAAAACTTTTTTTTCCGACACTGGGCTGAAACGGCAACCATACATTGGACTGATTCCTGGCAGTAAAGGTTCTACATATATATATATATATATATATATATATATATATATATATATATATATATATATATATATATATATATATATATATGCACATACATAAAATAGGCCTATTTGTGTAAAACATGTATTGGACGGATCTATAAATATAACTTTTTTGAAAACTGGGTCAAGAATGGTAATAAAATGTTAGCCCAATCTGTGTATTGCTGATCTCGCCAATAAAGCAGCTAACAACTGAGTGATATAATTATACATCATCCATCACAGATCATTTCATATATTGGATAATTGAAATATATTTTATATAATACAGTAATTTCGACAGAGACGGGGGTTTTCCACAGGCAACTGTCTTGTTGTAAAACAAACGTCTAATTTTTGGTAATGTTTTTCTGGAACTGAACTTGTTTTCAGCTTACTGGATCATAATTGATAATATTAATGTTATAGGGACATTGTTATACACACAGAATATATACAACTAGGTCTATAAAATGGTCAGAGTTGCATTACTGTATTGACTACGAAGGTCGTCCGTGGCTCAGTGGTAACATGTACATATCTGATGTGTTGGAGGCATGGGTTCGAGCTCCACACCAGGCAGTTAATTTAATTTGTTTCATTTCAGACATTCCATCACTTGGCAGCAATTCAGGACAGACAGAGATACTGAGCTGGCAACATAGTGTGTATTCATAGATGTATGTAACTTGGGTAAGAAAGACTCCATTCACTAAATCAGCTGTTAGATGGGTGGACTGTACGGTAGCCATTCAGAGGACAAAGGTTCGAATCATGTTTTTTTTTAGAAGCATTAAAGGATAAAAGTTTACAATGTTACTCCCTCAAAGGAAGAAAAAGTAAATTTCAAGATCTGTTAATTTCGAGCCATCTAGACACACTTGCTAAATGGCCCGATTACTTACACCCAATTCATTTTTTATTACTGGCTTCCAATACAGACATGATGTTGGGCCAGAATGGAACCGAATCTGGATCTATGTGCAAACGGTTGTCGGCACTTGCATTGGAACGATTCAGGTCATCTGGCTTGCCTGTACAGTTCTGACACCATGTGCCATCACGAGCCAGCATCGGTACGGGTCTGACCCAACTCAATCATATTTGCTGAGATAGTCCAGAGTCCAGGTAACAGCTCATCAGACTGCACACCTGCCCCTTCCACATCAAAGGCAAACATAGAGGAATTGAATCCTGCCCCCTCCCCTCACACAAAGGCATCCACTTTCTCAACACCTGGGAGCCTTGGCCGTGATTTTCGGCCAACACATCTTTTCAAACCAGGTGCACGTCCACGGAGAGGGCCACAGGGATGGGGAGGAGGGTAAGGAGAGGCAGAGGTAGGGGAGTACAGGAATGATGACTTATCTGATGTGGCTGTTCCCTGGGGAGATGCTGGTGGCACAATCACATCACATGAGGGCAGAGTGGAACTTTCCACATGTGAAGGGCCATGTTGTGGAGATAATGCCCTCGACATGCTGGGTTGGAGGGAGTGACTTAGTTGGACGTTGGAGGGAGAGACTGCTGTGAACTGGCTGTGAGAGTGGTGGTGAGATGCGGTGGCGGCGTTTATGGTGATAAGCGCTTTCTCGGTGACCAGGGTCCTCCATCTCTTCCTCAGAAGTGAAGTCATCACTGTCATAGTTCCTGCATTCCTACTGTAGCAATTTGAGAGGCTTTCATGCATCTCAAGAAGGGTTTGGGACGGAGGGCGAGAGACTTCATTCTCCACATGGTAGCTTCCCCCTGCTTCGGAGGAAGTCTCACCACTCATGCTAAGTGAAGACACAGTTTCCTCCAGGGCACGACCTAGGGCACTGTCATTAAACCCTTTTTCCCGATAGTAAGGTCTGAACTTTGAAGGGGGTAGATGATGCAATCAGCCCGGTGGGTGAGGGAACAGATTCGGATAAGGAGGCTGAGGAAAACATCACTCTGCACTGTAACAATACTGTGTACAGACTGAACTGCGAGTCAGCGGGGTACCTTGGGTACCTACATAGCTTATTATAATGAGAGAAGATGGTCGCGGGTTCAAACAGTGGCGGGAAGACACTTGTGTGTATAGACATCACCTGACGAATTATGACGTGTATAGATGTTACCTGGCGGATGGGGGCTGAAAAAAGTAGGCTAAAAATAGAGCACTGGCTCTTGAAACCTAATAATATGATATAAGGAACCGAACATACTTTTCAACATTGAGTATTATGTGAGAGTTTCATAACTGTTGTACAAAAAAGTGGAGATATACGAGTACTATTATGTGCAATACATCATACATAATCCACTCTGCAACAAACCTCGTACAAACACAGACATGCGAATCCATAATTCCCAGTTCTTCAACAAACAACAATAAATTTGCCAAATTTTGAGACATGGTAATGCGCCAGGTAGTATTAATCATGGAAAATACAAATCACTGTGTATTGTTGGCACTGACTTGGTCGGTGTAGGAATACCCCATGTGCTGTGAAGAAGGCAGTTTATGTTTATCGACCGCACAAGCGTTAGTACGACACACCATAATTTTTACTATGTCACAATTTTCACTTAGAGGACAACTTACAACAGCAGACTTTGCATCCGGAGCCCCACTGTGGAGATAAACTTTGGTCAACAGCCTAACTGACCTGAGATCCTACTTTGGTTCTAGCAATTCATCATCAGTTCTCCCATATTATGCATGATGAGTTAAACATTTATGCACCATGACGCCGCATGAGAGTAAATCTACTCTCCGACGAATTTATTCAGCTTACGAACGGGCCCTTAATAGAGAAGGTATTAAAGAAGACGATACTTAACTCTTTGGTTTCGAATTATCTCTTCTATTTTCATCATTCTATCGTTTTCTTGCTCCAAAAAGGGCGTAGGGACCCGAGGCTAGACTACTCAATGCTGTATTTATGGTGAGAGTTACCAATCGTTCCCACTGAACTGCAACACTCTATGAACAGAAAACTCAGTCACCCCTTTAATGAAAACCAGTGCCTTACCACTAAAACGTCGGAACCATGAACACCACAACATCATCTTCATTAGCACTATCACAAACAAACCACCACAACCAGCATGCAACACGACACGGCCACATCACCGCCATCACCACAATAGCAGTACGGCATATCCACACCTGTCATTACCCCCACCCACAGCACCACCATCATTGCAACCACTATGAACACCTCACCTCTCCACCAACACCACATCATCAGCAACACATCATCGCTACCACAACAGTGACTACGATATACCACATCACCACTAGCACAGTAACACTACCACTTGTTCACAGCCACCACCACAAGCACTATTTCAGCTACAACACCACAACAAATCCCACCTAACACCCCCAAAATGACTACTGTACCTCCATAGCTGCGATCCCCACCACAAGTACCACTATCTCAACCATACCACTACTACCACCACCAACAACAACCACACAAAAGCACCACTACTGTACATCCCCACAACCACAACACATCGCAACCTTCACTATCCTACCACACCAACCCCTACCACTCAGCCACACCACCACCACCATCACCACCACCACCAACAACAACACAAAAATGCTCGAACACATCCTCACAATCACACCACATCTCGACTATCACTATCCTATCACACCTACCCCCATCATCCAACCACACTACCATCACCACGAACAACAACAACAACAACAACAACAACAACAACAATATCACCACAAAAGCACCACTTCACCACAGCAACACTTCACCACATCGCGATCGCGACCATTTGCATTATCCTGCCATACTGCCACACCTCAGCGCCTCTAATACCACACTTCCCAACCACACCACATCACACCACACGACGACCTTCCAGCCATTCCATGAACTACATTCAAACAAGCACTGGAGGAGTGGTACAGTTAACTAGACCCAGACCCTTATTGCAATGGACTTGATCACGTTGCAGGAACTTCACTATCTCTGTGCAACATCCACATCCTCGTTCATTGTTGGACCCGCCTTCTGCCCTACCGGTGACGCACTATAAGGCCAGATTTCCTTGGTAGTGGGCGGGTGGGTTCATTCTGCAGTTATGCTGTGGTAATGAGGCTTGTCCAGTGTGGTGGAAAAATGGCACTGATTGACCCACACCGCTTGACTTGTTACCAGTGCCTCGTCTTTCTTAGAGATTACTGTAATGGAGCACAAAAAGGCATTCCTCTGTTATCCTTAACCTTTTCCGTTCAGTGACGTATCAGTGTACGTTCTTTGTACTATCATACTAGTTTATTCGGTTTTAGGAGGACATACTGTGATGAAAGGTGCCTTGAAGGCTGTACCTAACCACTCCAACCTGATACCAAATAATAAGCTTAACATGGCAGTTTAAAAATAGCAAGAATACAAGAGATTATACTGATAGGATTAAACTTCAGGGAACGACTTGTCTGTGGTAATCTGTCAAAAGCCAGATTATTTCATTCTACACAGTGTAACCTAATTAGGTCTGAGGGTCAAACATGCACTTATGTCTCGAGCTAATGAACTTTCTATCATAAATTATTGTGATGACTTTCTTTATTCATTTTATTTTATTTTATTTTTTGTGCATCGAGACAAAATATCCTCAAACATTTTCGACTTCTTGCATGAGACAGTTTGACGAGGTAGACGAGGATGATATACTGTACATAGGTCACATCTTGAAAAAAAAAACAGGAAAAAAAGAAACAATATGCGCACCACACTTTAATTCTTCCACTTGAACTTAATCTACAGAAATCTGAATCTTATTCACAGCCTGGCTAAAATTGTAATCTGTCATGATGGAACTCTTAATAAAAAATGAAAAGTTTTCCTACGTCCGTATTTAAATTGACGTGCACAGTGGTGAACGGAAATATTAAGTTCAGATCTCACATGGATGGAGTAGAAATTAACTGTGGATAATAAAGAGACAAAACTTTGATATAATCTTTCCACGAAAAGCAGGCTGGTCTTTTGTGGAAGATGAAATATATGGAAATACGTGAACAAGAAGCGTCCCAAGGTACAGCAAACACGTCCCCAGCAGTCATTTTAGTGCTGACGTATAAACACAACAGGATATATGGTCAAAGATATCACATTCCAAATTTTGAGTAAATTGGGTGATAATTGACGATTTTATGCCCATTTGAAATTTTAGGCCCGACCTACCTGACATTGACCCCCCTGCCGCTAAGTAGGGGGTGACCTCCCCTGATATACTGAGGCATATTATAGGAAGCAGATTTGAAAGATGCACCTTTAGGTTTTGGTTTCATGTCGATATGACGAATTTGAGAGGAGTTATGCGACAAAACGATTTTTACCTGTCCCCCCCCCTTTTTTTTTTTACATTTTTTGAGCCTCCAGACCGGGTCCTGGGCCCAGTTTGACCTAAAATTTAATTAGGTGATCAGAAGGGCATAGCCCATCATCCCTGTAATTTTAAGACAAAATAGCACGGGTAGTTTTCGCGTAAAATTGTTAACAGACAGACAGACAGACTGACAGACAAACAATCAGACAAACCGAGTGAAAACAGTACCCGTTCTCGAGCCCTTCTGGGGCGGAGACGTATATGGAAAGGCGTTCGAACTGCCGTGCACTGATGAAGCAATACAGAACAATGTCAATGATTCCTTGGCAAAACATGTACGGTACCGCAAATGAGTGTAGTATGTACCAAATGTAAAGTTTATATTCACGGTTGAGCTATAGCCTACACGCAGATGACAAGTGAATATGCGTAGCCTATATCCGGCATTGCTGTATGCTTTTATTGAATCCACACGTATAAATACAGATTCCAATATAAAATAGGTTACAAGACATTTTACATATTACAGAAAGCCTTCATGCTGAAAATATTGTTCCAGTAAACAGAATAAAGTTGGATATGCGGTGTAGGCTGCAACCCAGTTTATTCTACATATTTTAAGCTATTGTGCTCCTCTTGAGTAGCAAGCTAGTTATGTGTACAATAAACGCCTAAAATTGAAGTCCAGTGCAAGACCAAGGAGATGCAACAACATAGCAATGTCAGGACTCTTGGTCCGTTATTCTCATGGTGGCAAACCAAATAAGAGGGAGGTTGGTTATTCTTCCATTGCCATGATTGATCAGCACCGTATTATGATACTTTATCCTTTATGATGACTTTTTTAAAATTTTATTCTTGCTATTTGCTGGCGATGTCATTATTCTTTGGAAATAATTTTACAAACTGCGTGAGGGGAAGGAAGTTTAAGCCAGAATAAATACTATACTAAATACAGTATGCTCCCATACACCGGCTGAAACCGTCTCCTAATATTAATATATAATTGTGTACCCTCTGGCTGAAGGAGTTGACTTTTTTCTTTTTTCTTCTCTTTTTTTTTTTTTTAAATCTTAACTCGGAATAATTTTGGCTTCATTCAGTCGAGTTAAAACCAAATGAACAAACCATTGAAAGCACTTAAATTTTGCCACATTTTCAACATAATAAAGTCGTGTTCGTCTTGCTTTTAACTGCATCATTATGATGTCCCTCAAAATCTTTTCATCTATTATCTGAATTTATTCAGTCAAGGGAAAACTTTTCAAACTGACGGGGCAAATCGGTATGTTCCATTAACCACCTCTGTGATGCTGGACAGGGATACCTTCACGTGGTGACACCAGTATAATGGAACAATTCCTTTGCAAGATTATACAAACGACTTTCAGCTCCCTCCCAATCGCCTGAAAGGAGGATGGTGAACTGCAACACGAAGGAAACTCCAGCCTACCGTCCACTGGGTTCTTATTTCAGATAACCAGGGGCTACAATACTACTACTATTACTACCAACGTCCTCACTATACAGTAAGTCCCTGTCGTTGAATTACCGTCTAAAAGAAGACTTTAGAATAATTTTACCATATGGAGCATACAAATCTAGAATAACATTAGCACAGTGTTCACCAATAATTTTGCTTTCAAAAGTCTTCTCGTCATTAGAGTGGCGCTTCTGATGGTCAGCTGTGTGGCACGTTCAGGCACATTTCTGTCGTCACTGTAAAACTGCACTCATCTGTAAGGTAGCACCAGGTCTCAGTCGAGTAAGAGAAACCAGTAACACTATACTACTATTCATCAGTTATGATAATAATGTATCACCACTTTAAGCTTGTCACGCAGGGTTGCATAGTGTGTAGAGAATATATATATATATATATATATATATATATATATATATATATATATATATATATTGTTACATAGCCTATGATTTCATCATCCTTTGTGTAATTTTAACGCACAGTATGCTGCATGTTTGATCACGAGCGTGTTCTGCCTCAGTCCCCCCCTTCTACCGTTATAGTAGAGTAAGTCGTCCTTTCTGTTATTCAGTGCGGGATTGTCAACTGTTTGTCCCCATCGCTTCATTTGCGCGTCCTTCTTACAAGTTGTATCAAGCTCTGCCGGCCCCTATATAATGAGCTCAGTCTCTGCATCATTGCCACTTAGATCTGCTCCTCATTTTGTTCACATCTCTGTCCTCCCCTGTACAGTTATTATTATTGTGAATTTCTCAGGAAGTCTCCAACCATCTAGCAGCTGTGTGATTTGAGTATAAGTGTTATTGTATTTTTTCTTGTACTGTGTAGCATAGGGTTGATTCTTGGGCCTAGTGAGGTCTTTGTGATTAATGTAGGGTTTTATATCAGTCATTTTTGATAATAGTTTGTATCTGTAATAATATATCTGGCATTCACTGAGTATTATCTGATATCTCATTTTATCAGGGCTGACTTAGATAAATTTACTCTTGCTAATTTCGTGTTAATAGAGGCTATTGCAGTTAACCATATATTTAACCTGTTTATTTGCCATTACATTATCCTTATGAGTCCTGAATGTTTTGTTGTTAGTTTGAGCATTAAACTTTAACTTGTAATTTTACCTAACTCTTTTGTTTTGAACCGGGAACTTTACGGGACAGTAGTGACTCTTAGTATTCTCACTTAAAGTGTACGTTATCTTTCTCTGTTCCGTAACAATATATATGAGCAGATTTCTGGGTTAGTAATATATTGGTGAGTGAATAGCTTAGGGACTGCTGCTGATGAGTGTGTTTCATATTTAATTAGATTATAGGTTGATAACTGAAATGCGGCCAAATGAAAAAAAAAATGTGCTGTAAAGGTAGTAATATGCACAATACAATTATACGGTCTTCCAGAGATTATTTTTAAATCAAACTTTATATTCTACAAGGGTAATGATGTTGGTTCAGATAATTACGGCAAAGGGAGAGTAATTGTTGACTGACAAGGCTGATAATACATTTTAATGCATGATGCTGTTTTCTATATCTCATTTTTATATCACTTGCAGAGTCAGGAAGTAATGCTATTTCCTGTAACTGAATGAGAGTAATAACAACTTTCAGTAAATGATAAAAACGAAGTTAAAACTGTGCACATCACCGTAACCGTCAAATACAATTAATGTTATTTTTTTTATCAAGGTATGTTTATGCATGATGTAACATTAACTCTCTCATGCACGGACTCCAGTCGAATCATTAAATACCATCCTGTACAACGCAACATGATGCACATCGTGTCAAACAAAGGAGGACACAAGCTTCCCGCCGATGTGTGTAATATTTTGGTATGTTTTTTACCCGATTCATGTCATGGTGCACTTTACAGGTTGTTAAACAATCTAACGACTCAAACCACCTGCGCGCCTGAGAGGGTTAATATCCTATTATTAAAACATGTTGAAAATTTGCATTTTTTTTTTTTTTAAGGATTAAGTGAAGGCGTTCACGGGGTGGAACGCTGGTCACTGGTGTGAGGTGACCACCATCTACTCTTTAAAGATATGTGTTGAACTTCTTACGCTGGTGGTCACCTCATTCTGGTGAACAGCATTCCACCCCATGGACACCTTAACTTCATTCCATTGTCACTGGTGATTTTTTCGGAATTTTTGCAAACATTAAAAATACATCAGCAAACTGCACCACCTGGTGGCCTGAATCTTTGGCTTTTTGACATTTTTCCGTAAGCGTCAGGCACAGAACAATATCCAGTTAAAATCTGCACAAAATTGGTTCATATATAAGGATTTCATTACACTTTTACCGGTGATTTTTTCCAATTATTTTGCAGTTTCAAAAGATATCAACTGGTAGTGCCACCTGGTAGCCTGGATTTTTTTTTTTTTTTTTCTTAAGTACCGAGCTCAGAGGAATCGCCAGTTAAAATCTGAACCAATTTGGTCCGTAAGTAATGATTTTATCCTATCTTTCTCAGTGACTTTTTTTTTATAAACACCGCCTATTTTGAACTTTTACATTTTCACATGGTAAGATGGAATTTTCATTTGGTCATATGGTATGAAATATGAATAAATCAATAAATTAATAAATGGATTTTTAAAATATATAGTAGAGTCACAGCACAAGCATTCGGGGGCAGAATGCTACTCACCCACCAAAATATGCTGTTGGATAAGGTACATGTTGCCTTCAAACCAAAGTTAAAGAAAACTTTGCAAAATTCAACTGGGCACAGTCACCGCATGTCAAAAAAATATACAGTATTTAAAAATATTTGGCAGCTGGCATTCGGTCGTCTTTCATCAAATCCTCCCTAAAAGTATCGTTAATAGGCTTCTGCACATCCACATAGTCACTGTTTCCTGAATGTTTTGTGAAAATTCGTCCCCAACTTTTTGAGATATGTTGGGAACACACACACACACACACACACACACACACACACACACACACACACACACACATCATCAAAAACTATATCGCCCTTCCTTGCTATAGGAGGGTGGTAAAAAGTAAGGCCCGAGTCCCAAACTCAAGTTCATCTTTGAGAACGGTCCCAATCACCACGATCTTACCCTCGAGGTATGATCTTGGTGAAATGCCAGATCATACCTCAAATGGTAGGCCTAAACAGCCATTTCACAACACAGTCACGTTAGTGCTAAGACACACAAAAGACATTGCCACGACATCCCACGACACCCTACGGAACCGTCACGTTATCCTGACGACACACTACGATCATCCCTCAGTTAAAAAAATAACAGTCACTTTGACTCCATGTCAGGGCAAGACATCGCCATGTAGCATGTCGTAAGTTGTCGTAGCGTGTATGAGGTAGGCTATAACTTTGCCTGTCGTAGGTATAACTTTGTGTGTTGTAGCGTGTCCTCGGGATATGATCTCCAAGTTATTGCTACGACACGTCAAGTCACACCTAACGATAAGCTATGACAACCTGTGGCAAGCTAAGACAAGCTAAGTCACAGCTAAGACAAATAGCGTACCGTCACGACATGTCGCGTTCTCCTTGTCGGCACCCACGCCAACAGTTTTTGAACATTCCAAAAATTGTCGTAGCACACCAAGAACCGAGAAAAATGACCAAGTTCTCCACGTTAGCACTACGTCATTCCTAAGTAACGCCACGTTACTCATGACGATACGCGGCAACACACGAAGACATAAAGATTGTGGCGTGTCGTGAGAAAGTTCCTGACAGTGGGAAATAGGCTTAAGTGGCCACCTCCGTTAGCTTCACTTGCTCTGTTGACCAATATGCTTGGAAGCTTTTTATGCATTGCACTGGTTCATATTTGAGATTTCGTTTCTGTTAGTAAAAGGTTAAGCAGCTTGTTAATCCGTTTGTCACCATAAACTATTATCAAACCAGTGACTAGAACAATGCTTGTACTCCATTTAAGCTATGGCTTGACAGTCCTATTCAGCTAAAAGAGCCACAGAGACCTGAGGGTGTTAATAAAATAAACAAACTAAAACAGGAACTAGAGGCCCCCCCAAGGGGGGAATAACACCCCCTGCGAACCGATACATATCTAGCACGGCTCGGAATACTACCTTGACCTTGACCTACTTTCACCAATTTCTAGCTTGTAGGAGATTTTCATCCCTACTACACACCTGCAAAATTTTGTGATGATACCTTGAGCGGTTGCGAAGTTATCGTGGTAACCGACACATAGACCTTGACCTACATTCACCAATTTCGAACTCTTGACCGCCTTTGTTTTTCACTACTACACGCCTGTAAAATTTCGTGGTAATATCTTGAGCAGTTGCGAAGTTATCATGCTAACACACACACACACACACACACACACACACACACACACACACACACACACACACACACAGAACTGAAAACAATACAGCTTCGCTATCGTGCCTGGTAAAAATACAGACTGCACCTGACATGTCACCTCTGTATAGACTGGCAGGGTACATACTGTACGTGTTTTTTCTCCCTCAACTGGACATTTATTTTGTACAGATAACGTCATCATTGTTTAACCTTCATAACTAGATTAGTAGCCTGGCAGCACGTGACGCTGGGAGGTGTGGGGTTAGATGGGCAGAGGTGCTGGGAAATAGGTGGGTAGGGTGGTACGGAAGTGGGGGTTGGGGGCCTTGGAGGATGTTGGGGGTTGAGGGAGTAGGATAATGTTGGGGGTTGAAGTAATTATTTTTGATAAATAAAAAAAATATCTCGGTATTAAGTTTCAGCTGTGCTTCATTACGTATTAACCAACCAATTTTATTATCGGAATCTGTAAGCCTGAAACATTTTTACTCAGTTTTGATACTAGCAGGTCTTTTTTTTTTGGGGGGGGGGAATCCAAAACCGAAAAAAAAAATCTGACTGTTGCACAATCTCAAGTATTTCAATCCAGTTAATGTTCAGATGGTTTCATTCAGCTGGGAGTAAGTCATAGGATCCTGAGTATTGTAATATAGCAGAAGCAGTCTGTACCCATGGGTAAATATTTTGTTCCACGTGACGCCGGATGATTTTCTTCAGGTTAGAGTCGGTATTGCACATTGTTTATACTGACTGATATCAAGGTCTGGACAGACTTAGTATTCAGATGACGCCTGATGATTTAATTAACTATGTGATTCGTTACAGCCTGAGAGCGTTAAGCATTTTGGCATCATGATTGATTTTATTTAGCTTGGGAGAAACTTAAGCTTTTCTCACTGGAGGAATAAGACCTACTTACATTTTTCTGAGCATCACTACATCGCTTTATGTCGTTCAGGAGAGATGGAAGGAATTGAATTATTCCCATTTTCATCATAAATTTTACATTGAATTCCAGGAAAAAAACATACTATTGCAGGTAGAGCGACTCAAAAATAAGAATAATCTCCACAAAAGTATAAATTTGTTTAGGTGGTGGATGCAGTTGTACTAAAGGTTCAGATGGATGGTTTCCGTGGTTTGCGATCCACAGCTAAAGCTGGGTAGCGTCGCGTTACCAGCCACAGCTCAAGCTGTGTTAACCTTCTAGTGGCCGTGCATCACCGCTAACTACTCCACCCCTACGCAGACTTACGCGTCATCACAAGATGACCCAATAAAAGAAGGACTAGGACGGAGAGAGAGAGAGAGAGAGAGAGAGAGAGAGAGAGAGAGAGAGAGAGAGAGAGAGAGATTTTCACTAGCTGATGCCCTGGATGTTTATCTTCAAGTTTATAATAAACAAAAACTAAAAAAAAAAATCATTTTTTCACTACATCTTTACACAAACTTACGCATGGCGCTACGCAAAGACGGAGAGAGATTTTTTTTTTTCCTCACCAGATGACGCCCTGGATGTTTATCTTCTAGTTTATAATAAACAGAAACTGTTAAAAAATCATTTTTTGCGCACCACTGTGTGCGATAAAAAAAAAAAAAAAAGGTATTTGCGCAATCCACGGGTACGGCTACTACATCAGTTTTGCTGTACAGTATTTTGATTTCACAGTCGTATGAACCGCAAAAATGGGGAAAATTGCGTGTGTGGAAATGTGTTCACTGAGACAGTGCAGCTGTTACATTTTCATAGTAAAGACAGTTTCCACATGTGGGTAAAATACAGTTCTCTGTTTCGTTCTTACGAATGTCAGCGATTTAACCGACACAGCTTCGAAACGTCTTTTTAATTCAGTTCATCCCTTGCAGATATTATTCTGCCTTGTTTAGGCATAACTGACTGCATGGGGAAAGCAGAGCGTAAATTAAACCATTCAATACCGGAGTAATTTCAATAGATGAATAAAACTTCCGATGGCAGCAAGAAAGCACTGAAAAAGAACGTCACCAGGGTAAAGATAAAAACTCCAGTCATGTGATTATAATTCTTTCCTACTGTAAAAACAGTTTTAATGGTTGTAGGAAGAGACGCCTACATTTACTGTAAAGTGGTTATTGATGGACATATCTATTCTAGATTGAAAAGTCTGTCCTAAGCTGAATATACTCGAGTAATCTGGAGATGGTTGGAATAAACTAAAACGGAAATCACCCGAATTTAGGGGATAACTGAGCCAAATATGCACAGACGGTCGAATATTCTGCTGGGAACGTGTTGTCAGCACACAACTGGGAAACAGTTGGTGTGGTGAGCGAGGAACAGTATAGTAAATGTATTGGCCGGAGAGAGAGAGAGAGAGAGAGAGAGAGAGAGAGAGAGAGAGAGAGAGAGTCAGCTTGTTAGAGGGACCTGTGGTGGATTAGACTGGATTTTACTGTGTTGCATTTCATTGTCACCTCCCCTGATGCATGGGTTAGGAATTAGGCCAGTGCACGGGGAGGGGTGGAGAGACTGAAGCGAACAAAACTGTATAGGACAACGAAAGTGGAATAAAAGAAGGACTAGCCTCTTCATCTCAATGACATAACACCTGTACACCACCCCATGTACACTGACGCAGATGTACATGACGCATGTACACCACCACACCTGTACACCACCACCCCTATACACTGAGACATCTGTATACCACAACAGCTATACACCACCAAACCTGCAGGCCAACACCACACCTGTACTTCACTTTAGCTGTCCTCCACCATAATTGTTTAGCATCACAAGATGACCCAAAATGTACATCACTATAATGTACATCATCCCACATGTACACCACTAAAGGTACACAATCCCACACGTACACCACTAAAGGTACACCATCCCACACGTACACCACTAAAGGTACACAGTCCCACACGTACACCACTAAAGGTACACAGTCCCACACGAACGCCACTAAAGGTACACAATCCCACACTTACACCATTAAATGTACATCACCACACCTGTACATTCACCCCAGTCACCACGAAACTCCTTTGGGACTGTCTATCTGCATCTCGTAAGCTATTTTGTGTGTGTGTGTGTGTGTGTGTGTGTGTGTGTGTGTGTGTGTGTGTGTGTGTGTGTGTGTGAGTCGCGTGCCTACTTCCCATGCCACTTTCCCCTACCTGTTCCTGGCCCACTTTCCTTCCCCTACTGTGTCATCTTTGTCTTATATTCTGAGTGTCGTCTCATTCAGCGTAGTACTGAATTTTCCTTAGCCTTCTTCTTTAAGTCTTTCAGTATGCGATGGCATGTCTGATATTAATATTACATTCTACACTTTTGGGTGATTGCCATTGTAGGATTCTTCTTTTTAATGTTGAGGCTGAGCACTTCGAAAATTGTCTCGATTGATTAATATATATATTCATAGTTATGGGAGGGGTATTATTTTTTTGTGCACAGTTCTTACACCCGTAAATTTGATATTTTTCTTAAATGATATTCCATCGCAAAGCGGAAAAATACGGCGGGGCATTTCCCAGGAGTTTCATGCATCTATGTAAAGAGAGAGAGAGAGAGAGAGAGAGAGAGAGAGAGAGAGTGACGGGGGTTCGGTAATACATCTTCAGTCAGATTTGTATCTCCTCTTTGATGCTACAAACAGACGATTTTATTCAACTGATAATGGTGGTAGCTGTGGTGGTGGTGGTGGTGGTGGTGGTAACTCTCATGACGGTCGTGGCAATAGCTGTGGTGATGATTGTTGTGGTGGCTTTATCGCCATAACCACCACCCTACCCATCAATACTAAGTGTGCATGTACGGGCGTCAGTCCGAGTCAAAGCTTGCATATTTTATGTTTACCAACACCTCGTCTTTTATATTCAATTCTTTTAGTCGCCAGATGATTTGATTCTTCATACATTTTGAGGACTATATTTTTAAAAAACTTCAGTCTTATGTTATGCACAAAAGGAGAAACCCAAGGCTGAGACTCGGCATATTATTTTTCCATCCAAAGAATGTGCAATAGAAAAGAAAGCTAAATCATGATTCATTTACTTATAGGTGATTGGATTCATTACTATTAAAAGACTGGTGTGGACATTGGATGAAAACAGACTGAGGAGATCAATGTAAGCGTTTACCAGCTGCATACGGAAAAGACTGATGGTACTGGTGAACAATTCCTTTACGAAACTGGACGAATATAGGACGAAAGTGTACATGTAGACAAGTCGGGTACTGCATACTCGCCGTAGTGTGATGCTGATTCACGCTGACAGGTCGGAAGAGCAATGTCCACAGTAGTTGTATAGCTGAAATACTGCAGCAAAGATAAAGAGATAGAAGAAAATTAGTGAGAGAATAACATGTGACGCAACGACTGACTCCATCCTGTAAGTGCCAAGCCCTCCCCATACAAGAGGGCTGACTTGCCATTGGGGTGGTAAGACATCTTCCTCTTGGTACTTCCTGGTGATTATATTTTTGCTGCCACTGGAGTGAAGATCGTTTTCTTGCTACAGTCAGACCATTGTATTCTTACTGGCCACAGATAATTTCATGTAGCTTTGGTACTGAAAACGTAGAGAAGGGAAAGTTTTTGACAAGGGATAGAAGTGAGATTGTCTGATACGGTAAGGTCATATACAGTGTGGATAATAATAGGGTGGTTACAAGGATATTATTATGGGATAGATATTGAAGACGTGGGAAGATAATGTGGAGCAAGAAAGTGTTTGGATATGATATACAAGAGTGCGACGCAGACAGGCATGGAAGTTAACGGAGCTGAGAAATTCTGTTTATGTATGGCCAATACCTGTGGTATCTCTTGTTTCGATATCTCTCCTCTCCTTACGTTGTTAGAGTCCCTGTATGTTTTGTTGTAAAGAAAGCCCTTGATTCAGGCAAAAATATGTGTAAATATATTCAAAAGTGTTGTTCCACGTAGTGTATCAGCTATTAAACGGATATTATCAATAATTTAATCATTCATGTAATACCAATCACAACCACTGATTATATGACCATGGTACAGCATTTTTTTTTTTTTTTTGAAGGGGGGGGGATAGAAGCTTAACCAAATACCAAATCCACTTAATGACTTCCCAGCAGCGGCTGGTAGGAAGCAGGGATTACTGGAGCTAACTTCAGTCACTGACACCGCCTGCATCACTTCAGTTCATTACTATGTACAAATTTGTGAAGTTATTGGCTCATTATAAAAACTTACGTCCTTTATTCATATGGCCCATTATCACAGACTTAAGCTGTTTCACATATACCTTATAGCTTGACCTTGTGGTGTCCGAGTGTCGTTAATTGCAGAGTTTTATTTAGGTCTTATGTTGGCTGAATGTGGACGGGAAGGGAAATATGAGACTGAGAACTGACTGCCGAATTATATTTAAAATCTGCGTTTGTGACTTACCTTTCCTTTTGACAGCGCCCGTTGAAGCATTTTTTTTTTTTTTTTT
>NC_136983.1:12679337-12869337 GCF_032717465.1 Coenobita brevimanus | reverse complement strand
AGGCAAGGAAGGAAAGTCCAAACACAACTGGTCAATGGCACACATATATTGACAATACACAACTACATACACACCCGTGATCAAAACTATGGGACATAATAGTAACCAGATAATCTCAGAAGGCTAGCCCTTACGATAAATATCTCCATGTAGTTCAGCGAGTTCAACGTTTACTCAGTATTCTACCTTTCCTTACATATGATAATTTCCACACTGTCGTACATATGGTTCACACAGTACACCATGTGCGCTTGGTCTCAGATATATAATAGAGACAGCCAAGTACTGTATATTTCAATATACCCAAACGCGTGACATATACGACAGTATATACTCAAGTCCTTATACATATATTCGCGCAATATAAACGGCCTCCTATGCCAGTTATATGCATCCGCGTGACACAGACGATACCCTAGCTAGCCTTATGCTACGTGTGCGTTACACAGAACGAAAGAATATAGCATTCACGATCTATCCGCGTGTGGGGGCAGAGGGGGGGGGGAAGAGGGAGGGGAAATGGTGATATAGACTTCCTTACGAGACAGGGAGTTGGGAGTACACCTCATATATCACTTTCTAGTCACTTCATATGGCCAAAGCAAAAAGGGGGGGGAGAGGATGCGGCACTGATGCTGTCTGTCTGTGTGTAACACTGGGGAGAGGCTATTCACACTTGGGGGCGGCCCGTGGCCTAGCACCACGCACTCCGCGCGTGACCTTACTGGGGGGGGGGGAGTTCACTATTCCACACGGGGGGATAACACTGGGGAGGAAGACACTGGGGCTAGGGGGCGGGTCCACTGGGGTAGGGGCTTCCCAAACACTAGGGGACAAACAACGTCAGAATCTTATACTAACGGAACAGGTGGAGGGGAGTGCTCGGGTCACTGGCGGCAGGAGCCCTGCGACAGAAACCGCAGGTCTCGTCCGGGGGTTGGGGGTGGGCAGTCCGGAGTGAATTCCAGGGGTAGGTCGCCTATGGGGCCGCCACAAGTCCCGTAGGAGTTGGTGGGTGGCGTGGTGGGTAACTTTCATTCCATAGAGGCCCTGGTTGATGCGGGGCTTTCTGGGCTACGGCTAAAAAAGGCCAGGAGGCACGCCACACGGAGCTGGCCCTTAGTCGTCGTCAGGGTCCTGGGAGAGGACCTGGAGAGGCCCAGGGCTGGGGTCAGGCGTGGGGAGGGTGGCGACCGGGGTGGGCGGCTGCCTCGTTCTGCAGAGGCGGCCGTCAGGGAGGGTCTGCAGCTGCCGTCGCTGAAGGAACCTCAGCTACTGCAACAGGCACGGGGGGAGGCCTGCTGACTCTGGGGGCTGTGGTCTTACTGTCGGAAGGAGGCCGGCAGGGGTGAGCTGTGGCCTCTCGTCCTGGAGGAGTCCGACAACACCTGGGGCTGCAAGGACAGGACGCTGGGCCTCGGGGACATCACGCCGACTCTGGTCTCTGGTGGGGTCCCTGAAAAGAAGCAGGAGTTGCCCTCTCGTGTAGAGGGGCACCTCGCTTCGCCACCGGAGTGGTGGTCGGGGCGGGAGGCACCTTCCTCTACAGAAGGGGGAGTGGCCAGGTGCCGGCCCTCCAGATACAACAGACCTTGACGGTGGGGAGTAGGCACCTGATGGATATGCCTGGCTATTGCCACAACTTTGATGGAGGCTGCTCTCCGACCGTTGTTCTGGTAGCAGGCAGAGCCGTAGAAGGCGCCCGATGGATACGCCCGGCTACGGCCACGGCTCCAATGGAGGCTGCTCTCCAGCCCTTGTTCTGGAGGCAGGGAGATGGCGCGTGATGGATACACCCGGCTATGGCCACAGCTCCAACGGAGGCTGCTCTCCAGCCTTTGGGTCTGGGGCTCCTGTCCTGGAGACAGCGCTGATGGACGGTGATACCTCGTCTGCTGCTCTTTAGGTGGAATAGCAGCCCTTCAGGCTCCTCCTGAGTCGTCTGTCAAAAAGGAGGCCGATCCCGGGGACTCGGCGTACGAGGGTCTGCTTGGGATCTTGTCAGTGAAAGTTCCACCCCGATTCTGGCGAGTGTTCCCTCCTCTGAAGTGTAGTGTACTTATACTGTAAACTGTCCGGTGTCTGGCTGCGAGGAAGAGGGGCATAGGGTCACGGGGGAGATACGCTGCTTATGCCCGGCTGGCTCGGCAGGTGAAAAGAACCTCTCCGTCATTTCCTTGTGGGGTGGGGGTCACCTCCCCGTTCCCTCCTCCTTGGGTAGTGGTGTCTGGCTCGCTCCGCCGAGCCGGTATTTCAGAAAGAAAGGCTGAAAAAAAGGAAATAAACAAGGAAAGAATAAATAACGGATACGCTTCCGTCTCCCTTCTACCTGTTCACACAGGAGTGATGCTGTATGAAGCATTCTCAGATTACTGACCCAGCCAGAGTTTGTTCATCTGGCTTTATTCCAACTTTTTACTTGTCTTCCCTCTCGCCGGGGGGATAGAGAAAATTTTACTCATTACTGTACAGGAGATCTTTACTAACCTGTTCAGCAGACAACTGGTAATTAAAGGGGAAAAAAAATGTTTTTAGGCTGAAGGATTTAAACTGAACAGAGATCGGAAAAATCTTTCCAGGATCTAGAGTATAGGCTGGAATCTGAATGGGGGAAGAAAGGAAACGGTTTGTGTGAAATAAAATACTTGTATGTTCTGCAGATGAAGGAATCCGAATATTCTGTCCAACTTCCTCCTTGCATGCAGATATACAAAAGCGTGCGCACACACACACACACACACACACACACACACACACACACACACACACACACACATACAAACCTTATATATTATATATTTATTCATTCTCTCTCTCTCTCTCTCGTTTTTATTCCTCAGATCTTCTCATTTACCGTTCTTTTTTTTTTTTTCTTCATCATCTTCCTCCTCTTCCTCTATCCCTTTTCCCTTCCGAGATACAAGCAGGGATTTTATAACCCAAGGCCTGTTTGCATACTCAGCCCGTTGCAATAATATCAAGTCTCAAGGTGACAGGAGATGCCGTGCCTCATGGTTTTTTCACTCGGGGTCTCTTACGTGTCAGTATCAGAGACATTATCGCCTGCTCTCTCTCTCTCTCTCTCTCTCTCTCTCTCTCTCTCTCTGTTTGGTTTGTGTGTGCATCCGTGTGCAGTAATGTGTGCGTGTGTGCGTGAGTTTGCCTTCGAGCAATCTGTGTGTGGTCTGTAGGCAAAGTCTGTAATTTTTGTGCAAAGAATGTTTATGTCCTCTATGTGAATGTATAATAATTATATAAAGAGTCGTGTTTAATTTGACTTAAAGATTTTGATACACCTATTCCTTTATTTTAATTTTTTTATTATTATTATTATTATTATTTTTTTTTTTTTTTGCGCATAACACCTCAGGATCCTGTTGTATGATATTGATGTAGAGTATATGGATTTTTAAACGTTATAAATAGCATGCAAGAAAATGTTAAGGTTTAATATTAGAACAAATCACTTCGGAGAGTTCTGTACGACCCACATGGAATACGGGTCATAGGGTCTTACTACGTAGCAAATAATTTATCAGAATCTGCCACCATCATATGCCCTCTCAGCCAGCATGAGTGTATAATTTTTCATGCCTTTGTCTTCCACCTTTAGAGTCAGTGAGGTGGAAGAGGTGTCATTCTATCGTATCTTTGGGTCACTCTTGGCACCCAAAAAGTCTACTGCTCCTCCTCTTCATCTTCCTCCTTCTCCTCATCGTCTTCATTCTCTTCCTCCTCCTCCTCCTCCTCCTCCTCCACCTTCTTCTTCTTCTCCTCCCTTTTATATTTCTCCCTTTTCTTCTTCTGTCCCTTCTTCTTCATTTCCCTTTTACTCTTTATCTCCCTCTTATTCTTCTTCCTCTTCCTCTTATTCTTCATCTCCCTCTTCTCCTCCTCACTCATCTCCCTCTTCTCCTCCTCACTCATCTCCCTCTTCTTCTTCTTCATTTCCCTTTTATTCCTCATCTCCCTCTTATTCTTCTTCCTCTTCCTCTTATTCTTCTTCATCTCCCTCTTCTCCTACTCCTTCATCTCCTTCTTCTTCTTCTTCTAATTCTTTTTCTCTTTCTCCTAATCCTTTCCCCTTCCTCCTCCTTTTCTCTTCTTCCCATTCCTCATCCTCCTTTATTTTAGGTTTGTTCTTATTTCTCCTCTCTTTGATATCTGTTCATTGTTTTCTTTTTCACCGTTCTTCACTCGATCTCTATCATCTGTTCTCAGTTGTCAGCTCTGTATTACCAGTTCTATTTTCCGAGTTCATTTTCCCCCGACCTTTATTCCCTCTTGTCGTGTTCCCCGATCGTTCTTCTCCAGATTCACTTACTCTTTTACTATTTCCTGATTTCCGCCCCCCGTTCCCCATTCTGCGTTTTTGCTATGTCTCTATCTTTACCTCCCTCTCCATCTCTTCCTCTATGCATTTCCCTTCCTCTCCCTGTCTCATCATCACTGTATCTCGCTATTTAATCTCTCTCTCTCTCTCTCTCTCTCTCTCTCTCTCTCTCTCTAACTTACTAACGAACTAACTAATACACGTAAAATCTTATCTAAGGTAACGTGAATTACAGTCGGGCCAGGACATTTTCCCAGACACCACAGGGAAGGAACTCAACATTACTCCATCAACGTAGAAAGTTAACACATACAGTTCGATTATATATTTTGCTACATTCATCCCACGATCTGACGATTTTATCTAATTTGGCGGGAAACTCGTGTAGCGCTGCAATTAATAACTGATGGGCAGTATGTAACATTTCTAACTGAGGGTGATTCAGTCAAGAAGAGTGAAATCGCCTGGTAATAGTAGCAACAATGTTCTAAAATATGGTGTTAAAGTTGTGAATAAGCTAAGTAAATCGTTAAAAATGTTAAGAAAGTGAAACGAAAACTACTGAACGTACATGAAGAGTAGTTGACCCAGCAGGGAAGGAGGGGGGCTACATAACTAGACCGATAAAAGAAAGTTACATAACATGATCAGAAATAATTCAAAAACGTTAAAAACAAGAAGGAACGTTTATAACATGCAACAGCACGACCACCAGCCGGTCTAATTGCCGAATATATGATTTTACGCTGCACCTTGTCCTTCGCCAAATTACTCCCCAAATCGAATTATTTCATTCTTGCCAAACCCGTTACTCTTTCATCAACTTTGGTACAGGTCAGACTCAAACTAATTGAGTTAACGTTACCCAGTGTCCTTGAATTCTAACCCTTCCCTGTGACCTTTGACCTTTACCTATACAGGTTGTTCTCAAAGTCAATTCTCATTATTTATGTATTTACCTCAATCCCTTCACAAAGTTAAGTCTACATCAGACGACAACTCCTTAAGTTGACCTTGACACTAGACCTTGGCGTTTGACCGATTGTTCTCAGGCATTAAATGTCAACCTTTTGTGTGATTATCAACGCATCCACCAAGTTTGAACAAATCAAATAAGAATAGTTGCAATTATTGTAGTTCCCACACTGACGCTCGGTCGACTTTTGTCTCTTGGCATTTACCATGACCTTTCGACTGATTGTTCATAACACTTATCTTTCTTCCTTGCCTGATCTTGAACCATTCCACCTAGTTTAGTTCAGATCAGAATTTTTTTTTTTTTATTTTTTTACTTTATACCGCGTTGTAAACTTATCTTTGACCCTTTTATTAAATTAATCTTTCAGTATTGTCTAAATCGAATGAAAATACCTTAAATTCATTTTGCAATGGTATATACCTTGACCTTTGATCTTATGTCTTAAAGGGGGGGGGGTGCCCCTTTGATGACCCTCATTCATTCCACCGAGATTGGTTAAAATCGGATCAAGAACGTTTCATTTATTTCATTAATCACTAACGTGGGTCGAACTTTGATCTGAACCTGTGACCTTGACGTTTGGCTACTTTTTCTTAAAATTACTTCAATTCATTCTTGCCTTACTCTCAATCGTCTTCCAAAGTTTTAGCCAAAATTAGAAGAAAACTGTTTTAGTGGATTTTGCTAGGTCAGCACTTGACCTTTGTCTTGCAATATTGGCCACTGACCCATTTTATTAAAAGAGTCCTCACCTCCTGCATCTCAACCCTTACTCCGTTATATTAAAACAGGGTTAAGACTGTATTTTGTTCACGCGCGCACGCTCACACACACACACACACACACACACACACACACACACACACACACACACACACACACACACACAACAAACGCTCTTGCATCGTGACTTCGTGAATCGTGGGTATATAAATCTAGGCTCGCACGAACAACAGTCGAGTGAAATATTTATCCAAACTCTTAGAGACAGAAGATCAGTAAAGCCAGATGGTCCTTCGGAACTTAAGAATATAACTCCCTTGCAGTTTCCGACCACTCGGTGGATTTTTCTATTAAAGAAATTGGACGGAACATATGACTCCATTGGCTTAAGAATCACTAGCTTAACTCCAAATTTTACCACACGACACACACAGTTCAACCTGAACTATTACCGCGATACTTCTGGTACTGCAGCACCTGTGTGTGTGTGTGTGTGTGTGTGTGTGTGTGTTTGCAGAGATAGAGAGATAAATAGATAAATGCATCAATGGATGGTTGGATATATATATATATATATATATATATATATATATATATATATATATATATATATATATATATATATATATATAAAGAGAGAGAGAGAGAGAGAGAGAGAGAGAGAGAGAGAGAGGGATGTACTGACAGGTAACAGATAAGTCAGTCCACACACCTACATCTATAACCTAGACAGTAGGAGACCATCTATCAACCCACCAAAATCTTTCACAGTCGTACCCTCTAATTCAATCCTGCATCATCTTTAAACATGCCTGGGGTTTCGTTCTCTCGGGATTTATCTTGGAAAGATCATATTACCCCTCCTGTACAATCTGCTTACAAGAGATTAGGTGTGCTAAGCCGACTCCGTGCCTACTTTACCCCTGCACAGTTGTTGACTTCATACACGAGTTTCATTAGTCCCCTTGCAGAGTATAAATCTCATGTGCGGGGAGGCTTCTCACATACAGTTCTTCTCGACAAGGTGGAGTCAAAGGCTTTTCGTCTCATTAACTCTCCTCCTCCTACTGGCTCCTTTCAACCACTGTCTCTTTGCCGCACTGCTGCATTTTCACCTCTTTTTCCATACTACTTCAGTGGTCCCTGCTCCTCTGAACTGTCTGCTTGCTTCCCTCCACCACTATGGCAGGCACGTAGCACCTGTCTAGCAACAAACTCTCATCCCTTATCTGTCCAACATCTCTAATGCAAGAGTTAACCGTTGCTCCCAGTCCTTCATGTCTGCATCAGGTCATCTCTGGAACTGTCTCTCTCTGTTTGTGATTCCTACTGCCTATAACCTTCAGTCTTTGAAACGCAGTGTTCAATCCCGAATTGAACGAATTTTGAACTTGACTCAGTCTTGTTTTTTTTTTCTTTGAGGGAACAATTTGCGGGCTCCTGGCCATAATTTCTTCTTTCTTGCATAAAAATAAATAACATTCAGGGTAACGTTTAACCACCGGCCAGCTATTTTATCCGAACTGTTCTCCACGTCAGAGTACAGCTTATACTGTACCATCGAGGCTTCTTTATGGGTGGCATTATAGATGACATTGCAGATATCGAAGCACCCCACACTGATTTTTTTTAATTATCATTTTTTTTTTTTTTTCATATTAAGTCCTATCAGTAGTGCTGTATACTGTATAGAGTTTCATCATCGACAGAATTTGCATTTATAACATATATATAATACAATACTGACGAAATGTGCATGATAAATCCTTCGCAAAGAGATATTAAGAGGTCGACCTATTCAACTTGGAATACGACCCTAATACACATATATTTGCAAGGCCTTGGAAGAAAGACGAAGTCACACAACACTGAGGTAATGTTAATCTAAAACACATATAAAGCCTTCATTTTTGTTTGTGTATTATATGCTGAATGCCATACTCACGATATTGTTAACCTAAAAACATAAATGGGGCCATTACTTTCCTTTGCCTATTTTAACACTGCACAGAGGAAATGATAATAAATATATATAAAGAGGGTCATTACTTCCTTTTGCATATTTGAACACTGCAGTAACAGAATTATATTAAAAAAAAACATAATTAGGGCTATTACTTTCCTTTGCCTATAAGATTTTTAACACTGCAATGAGGGTATGTTACTCTTAAAACACAAACTGAGCCATTACTTTCCTTTGTCCATAGTATATTTAACACGGTCCTGAGAAAATGCTGAGAACACAAAATGAATCATTAATCTTATTTCTCTAGAATATATTTAACACTACACTGAGGTAATGCAACCTAAAAACACAAAATAAACCATTACTTTCCTCTGTCCTTAATATATTTTGCACTGCCATGAGAAATTGTTACCTAAACACACAAACAGAACCACTGCTCTCTTTTACCAATGAATAATTAATATGTGTGAACATTCCGGTACCGTTTGTGTTAGTGGAATGAAGGAGGGGGGTCGTGTGTTGGAGGAGAGATGGGGGGTTAATAAAGTCCAGGGCTTCTCCACCACCTTGCTGTTATTGCCCCGACCTAGCTTCATTTGACCCACTCCCACTCTCACTGTCACCACCATTTGTGCCACCAACACCACTGCCACCACCAGTGCCATCATTACCACTGGCACAACCAGCACCTGCCATCTTCACCATTGCAAATACCATCAATGCTACTGTCACTATCACTACACTGTCACTGCTATGACTACCATTACCGCTGTCAGTACTACCACCACAACCATTGCCACAACAAGTGCCACTGCTACTACCATTACCGCCATTACCACTTTCGGTTCTACTGTTAGCACTATCACCGGTACCATTACCATTGGTACTACTATCACTACCACCACTACCAGTAACTTTACCTTTAACATAATACTTTCACCAGCACTACCACAAGATCTTTCAGTACCATCCCCACTGCCATTGACGACGCCTGTATGATAACCATAGCATTACAACATTTATTGGTAAATACTTTTACCACTTGAACACTATCAGTGGTATTGCCACATTACTACTATTAGTTCAGCAGCTACTGGGATGAACCTTCAGATGTTGTCTACAGTTTTGATCCTGGTGTCATTTGAAAGCTAAGACTGTGTAGATTAAGAATCTTCCTGGTGCCCTCTTGTCACCCTTGATCATTTTGCATAATTCAAGATGACGTCCAAGATTGCCGTAGCATAAGAAATACAAGTACGCTGCTTTCACAAAGTAATACACATTCAAATTGTGTAAGTTTGCTTAATATTGTGGTAACTGTGTACCAAAACCTTCTGAGAACCATTTGCAACCAAATGTTCCATGATAATGCAGGCAGTTGAGATGGGCCGATAAATAATCCGAGAAAGGACTTGACTATTTGAAAAGAATAATCGATCTAATGAAATCTAAATTCTGATGAAGCCAAACCATGTTTCTAACATTTCAAAACAGGACAAATTTATTGGTATGCACAACAAAATGCATAATAAGCTTCTATATAGCTTAAAATAAACATGAATGAACACTTTGTAAATATCGAAACCCCATGGAAATACCAAACTTAGGACCAACACAGCAGTGAAATTCTATTTATAACTAACCTGTACATCCATAAAACGGCACAAAACCTAAATCACATGTCCTAAATAGGCCTAAATACTGGAAAAGAAAAGTTCTCTTGTAAAGTGCTATGAAATTATAAACCATTCACAGAGCTCATACTTCCATCAATGCCATTGCCATTAAAAAGGATCCGGATCTGGATCCGTGGAGATATTATGTGGAATACACAGGATCCGGATCCCCCCAAAACTTTAAGCAATTGTTCCTTGACCCATGACCCACTCTTCCACAAGCTTTTATTGAAATTCGTTGACAACTTTTGGAGATATTGTGTGGGATTCATAGGATCCGGATCCTCCCCAAAATTATATCAGTTCTTTCTTGGCCCATGACCCACCCTTCCACAGAATCTCATTGAAATTCACTGAAACTTTTGGAAGTGAGATACATTGAATCTGGACCCGGATACAAAGCAAAATTTTTTTAATTCCTCCTTGTCCCATGACCCACGCTTCCACATAATTTCATTGAAATTCATTTCAGAACTTTTGGAGATATCGTGTGGACAAACATACAAATATAGGTGAATACATAACCTCCTCCAACTTCGCTGACGGAGGTAATTACATAGTTTCATTATGATGAATATTCATGTTGTGAAAAAGTATACTAAAGATTGCCCTTTACTTTCCAAATCATGAGTTGAACCAAGATATCACAATACAATCTTAACCTACCTAGAATTATTCAAAAAAGCCATTCAAGTGCCCCAAATCTTAAAACTTAAGTACACAAGCAAGATAATTCTCGTAGACGCAAAAAAGCAGTTTCTGGGAACATAGAAGCATCCCATATGGACATGTAAAACAATGTAACACTAATGTATACAATTTTTCATGAGTCAAACAAAGAGCGACATTAATGCACTTTGGTCAACCTGTTTACTGAGCATGTGTGTTAAATATTCACGTTCCCTACAACTCCAGAAAACTGTCCATGATAAATTGGTGCTCTGCAACCGCAGCAGTGTCCAGCATGGTGCACCTTCATTTTTGCAGCAGCGCTGTGTTAACTTTAATACACTCTCAGGAGCCAGAAGGATACTTGGAGGCACTGTCACAGGATCTAAGGACTTGTTTGCATTATCCTTTATCCATCCAAAAGTTTCAACGTCTATGCTTGGGGGATGTGGTTCCTTCACTGATTTCCAAATCCATGCTTGGGAGTGGGCACGCTTGACATTCTCAACAATGGATTCATTCATGAGTGGAAGAAAGTTAAGATTTGGTGTCGTTGTACTTCCCTTGCCAAGGTTTAATAATCAAAGAGTCAAACGTGCCTCTGACATGCTGTCACAGCTGCATGGAGATCACTGACAGATCTCTCCAGACAAAGTCTAACATTAGCAGCCTGCTCATCATTTTTTTCTGTATAGATGTTGAAGATAAAATCTTTGAACGACTTTTATGTCCTTGTTCCAACAATCTCACGACACATATAAGCTGGTCTCCATCTTGAGAGGTGTTTAGGATCTTTACTTAACGAACAATCTTCACCACAAATGATGCACTGCTCACAAAATGAAAACTGCTTATCCATCGAGAGTCTTGTTCTTTTTGATGGACTTGGTTCACTAAACGCTTGCTTTTCATTTCTCTTTAGGTGTCTTTGTATGTGCGTGCTTGACGTATAATAGGAAACATGACTTGTGGCACAGTATTTTAAAGTTGTCGTCTGTGAACATAATTTCTTCAGTGCGATCTGCTTTCCCATCATTGTAAATTTTACTGTACCTGATAATATTGCTAATCGTACTGGAACCACATTCAATTAGTAATTTTTGTTTATCACATCAGTTGTATTAAAATGAGAAATAACAGAGGTGGCCAGTCATTTTTCACCCCTGCGATATTAAGCATTCACTCAGCTACACATACTACCAAATCCACCATCATGCACTGCACAATTTTTCCACCTGAATGTTAAATTCAATTAGTTGATAAGTAATGGAGTAACCAAACATGATGTTATTGGAAAATCACATTCATACAAGGCTTGTACCATTTCCTTTTCATCTGAAGAAATTATTATGACCATGAAAGCATCATTCAGTTCTGCCACCACCAGTCATTACCAGTCAATATGCAAGATGCCTGAAAAAATACCATGTATTTTAATTTAAGCATATGTTAAGAATATATGGAGTAGATGGGAAGTTGTTGAATGCTGTGAAGAGTATCTACGATGGTGCGAAGGCTGCAATGCGTGTGGATGGTGACCTAAGTGAATTTTTCTCTTTGAAAGTTGGGTTGAAACAGGGATGTGTCATGTCTCCATGGTTGTTCAATCTGTTCATGGATGGGGTAATAAAAGAGGTACAAGGTAGGGTAGTGGATGTTGGAGTGGCCCTGGTGAGAGAGGACAGTGTTTGGAAACTCCCTGTACTGTTGTTTGCAGATGATACTCTGTTGTTGAGTGAAGACGAAGGGGAGCTGCAAGGCTTGGTGGATGAGTTTGGGAGAGTGTATAAGAAACGGAATCTAAAGGTGAATGTAGGGAAGAGTAAAGTGATGGTCTTTGAGAGAGGTGAAGTCAGTGAATGTACAGCGAGGTTGGATGGTGAGGAATTGGAAAATGTGAGTACGTTTAAGTACTTGGGTAGTGTGATGAGTAAGGATGTAGGTTTGGAGGGTGAAGTGCTTGAAAGGGTACAGCAGGGAAGAAAGGTTGCTGGTTCTTTGAAAGCAGTGATAAGAAACAGGGAAGTGAGCATGGAAGTGAAAAAGTTACTACATGACAGTATTGTGACACCAACTCTAACGTATGGAAGTGAAGCTTGGACGTTGTTGGAAGGACACAAGTCAAGAGTGAGAGCAGTGGAAATGAGTTATTTAAGAGGAGCCTGTGGAGTCACATGGAGAGACAGGCTGACGAATGAGGATATAAAGGAGCGTTGTGGTGTGGATGTGAAAGGAAGCGTTATGAGGAACACACTGAGATGGTTTGGCCATGTGGAGAGGATGGAGGGTGAAAGACTGACGACGAGAGTGTATGTGAGTGAGGTGGAGGGGGGAAGACGGAGGGGGAGGCCGAGGATGAGATGGAGGGATGGGGTGGAGAGGTATATGAGAGAGGGGTGTGTGAGTTGGGAGCAGGGCAGTGAAATGGTGGGGGCCAGGGCGACTTGGAGGCGATTTGTTTGTGGCCACCCCAAACGGGATTGAGGCGTCTGGCAATAGATAGATAGAACATCGAAAAGCCGTCCAATAACGCCTACCTGTGTATATTTTGACTACTTCCAGATGATTATATACAGTTTCGAAAGGCTCTCTTGAACTCACAGGATTATACAACGTCACCGTCATTTTTAAATATTCCTGTTATATGTGCAGGAGTAGATGAGAATGAGAGGGCAAAGGAAGGAGTGTGTATAGTTGTGAGTAAAAGATGGAAGAAGAGCATAAGACAGTATGGATCAGTTGGGTCAAGGATTGTGTGGGTAAAGTTGAAAGTTGGAATACAAATGTGGGCGGTTGTGTGTGTGTATGCGCCAACGCAAGATCGTGCTAGAAGAGTGAGAGAAGAGTTCTGGACAAATGTGGAAGTGTGCATGGAAAAGTTTGGAAGGAATGAGAGAGTGTTTTTGATCGGTGATATGAATGGTAAAGTTGGTAATGTGAAGGTGGATGGAATAGTTGGTGAGTGGGGTGTGCCTGCTGAGATAGATGAGAATGGGAGTGCGTTAGTGGACATCTGTGCTGGGAGGGGGTTGGTAATAGCCAATACCCTCTTCAGGCATAAAATGATCCACAGGTATACATGGCGAGTGATGAGAAGGGTGGGTGGTGAACTGAATGAAAGGAAGGCAATGATTGATTATGTGTGTGTGGATGAAAGGATGCGAAGATGTATATTGGATGCAAGAGTTTATAGAGGTTGGGGAGTGGCCTTTCTGACCACTACTTGGTGGTGGCCAGAATTAGGATGCAAGTAAGATGGAGGAATAGAAGAAGGGAAAGACGAGAGGAAGGAGTAGTTGCAAGGAGAGTGGAAAGGTTACAAGAGGATGAGAAAAAGGCAGAGTATAAGAGAGAAGTGGAGGAACGATTGGGCAAATATGAATTGGAGCAGATGGGAGACGTGGAAGGTGTGTGTAAGATATTTACAGAAGAAATATGTGCAGCATGTGATGTGGTGTGTGGAAGGAAGAGAAGACGGAGGGGGTGCAAGGAACAGCGTGGTGGACTGAAGAGGTGAAACAGGCTGTGGCACAAAAGAAGAAAGCATACAATGAATGGATGAGAAATAGGGACGTGGAAGAAGTTGAGAGGCAGAAGAGAGAGTTATATGTGGAAAGGAAGAGAGAGGTGAAGAGATTAGTAAGAGAGAGTAAGAAGAGAGTGGATGAGGAATTTGGAAGGAATTTGAGTGTAAAGTGGAGGGACTGTAAGAAAATGTTCTGGAGAGAAGTGAAAAGAGTAAGACAGGGTGGAAGTGAAGTTAGCAGGGGAGTGAAAGATAAACATGGTAGATTACTAGTGGAGAAGGGAGAAAAAGTGAGCAGATGGAGAGAACACTTTAAGGAATTGTTGAACGTAGAGGATGGAAGTAATGCGAGTATAAGTGGCTGGGGAATGGCTGGGAGAAGGAGGGAGGTGAGAAGACAGGTAGAAATCAGTAGGATAGAGGTTGTGGAAGCAATGAAGAAAGTTAAATCGGGGAAAGCCCCAGGAATTGATGGAGTGTGTGGTGAGATGCTGAAGCATGGGGGAGAGATAGTAGTAGAATGGATGTGGAAGATGTGCAGATTGGCCTGGGAGGAAGGTAGAGTCCCGGAGGATTGGAAGTCAGGTATAATTATTCCCTTGTACAAAGGAAAAGGGGAAAAAGAAGTGTGTGGTAATCATAGGGGCATTTGTCTTCTTAGTATAATAGGAAAAGTGTATGGTAGGATACTTATAGACAGAGTTAGAGAAAGAACAGAGAAATTAGTTGGAGAAGAACAGGGAGGCTTTAGGAAGGGAAGAGGTTGTGTAGATCAGATATTCATTCTTAGATCTTTAGTGGAAAAGTTTCTAGAGAAGGGAAAGAAGTTGTATGCGGCTTTCATGGATTTGGAGAAAGCATATGACAGGGTGGATAGACAAGGATTGTGGAAAGTGTTAAGAATATATGGAGTAGATGGGAAGTTGTTGAATGCTGTGAAGAGTATGTATGATGGTGCTAAGGCTGCAGTGCGTGTGGATGGTGAACTAAGTGAATTTTTCTCTTTGAAAATTGGTTTGAAACAGGGATGTGTCATGTCTCCATGGTTGTTCAATCTGTACATGGATGGGGTAATAAAAGAGGTACAAGGTAGGGTAGTGGATGTTGGAGTGGCCCTGGTGAGAGAGGATAGTGTTTGGAAACTCCCTGTACTGTTGTCTGCAGATGATACTGTGTTGTTGAGTGAAGATGAAGGGGAGCTGCAAGGCTTGGTGGATGAGTTTGAGAGAGTGTGTAAGAAACGGAACCTAAAGGTGAATGTAGGGAAGAGTAAAGTGATGGTCTTTGAGAGAGGTGAAGTCAGTGAATGTATAGCGAGGTTGGATGGTGAGGAATTGGAAAATGTGAGTACGTTTAAGTATTTGGGTAGTGTGATGAGTAAGGATGGAGGTTTGAGGGTGAAGTGCTTGAAAGGGTACAGCAGGGAAGAAAGGTTGCTGGTTCCTTGAAAGCAGTGATAAGAAACAGGGAAGTGAGCATGGAAGTAAAAAAGTTACTACATGACAGTATTGTGATACCAACTCTAACGTACGGAAGTGAAGCTTGGACGTTGTTGGAAGGACACAAGTCAAGAGTGAGAGCAGTGGAAATGAGTTATTTAAGAGGAGCTTGTGGAGTCACGTGGAGAGACAGGCTGACGAATGAGGATATAAAGGAGCGTTGTGGTGTTGATGTGGATGTGATAGGAAGCGTTGTGAGGAACACACTGAGGTGGTTTGGCCATGTGGAGAGGATGGAGGGTGAAAGACTGACGAAGAGAGTGTATGTGAGTGAGGTGGAGGGTGGAAGAGGGAGGGGGAGACCGAGGATGAGATGGAGGGATGGGGTGGAGAGGTATATGAGAGAGGGGGGTGTGAGTTGGGAGCAGGGTAGTGAAATGGCGGGGGACAGGGCGACTTGGAGGCGGTTTGTTTGTGGCCACCCCAAACGGGATTGAGGCGTCTGGCAATAGATAGATAGATCCCTTAATTGTTATCCAGCTTGGGATAGAAATTCTGAACGGGATGGGATAGATCCAGTCTTTATTAACCCTCCCTTGGCAACTGACTCTAAGCTGAATAAATTGTCTGGCAGCAGAGGGAATATTCAAACACTGTGGGCTAAGTGCCAGAGTGGTTGAAATATTTGAATTATCACATTAATTTAATTGACAACTTTACCTCTATTTTTTGCAACTGCCAGACGACTTTTTTTTTTTTTTTCATCTTGTGGGGGATATGTCTTGGTGAAACAATTAACTCTTCAGTAAGGTGACATGTTTATAATATAGTGGAGCAACTGGTCCCTTCAGTACGATGACGTCTTCATTATATTATAATGAAGCAATTAGCCCCTGCACTACGTTGACGTTTTCATTATAGTGGTCATTCAATTAGTCCCTTCAGTACGGTGACGTTTTTATTATGTCGTGGTGATGTAATTACCCCTTCAGTACTATGACGTTTTTACCGTATCATGGTGATATTGTTACCCCTTCAGTACAGTGACGTTTTTATTGTATCCTAGTGAAGCAATTACCATTTCAGTACGGTAACATTCTCATTACATCATCGTGATGCAATTAGCCCCTTTAGTGCGGTGGCTTATTTATCATACTATTGCTGCATCCACCCAATGACTAAAATGCTTGTGAATGATATGTGAATTATTTCTCTGTTCTTGCTTCGGATTCTACCCCACCTCACTGTTAGTTGGGGATGAAAGTCAGCTTACGAGATTTACACACGGTTTTCCCTCAGCACGTTAATGTTACTGTTCATTAATCTATCAACAGACTACTGTACTTAATACAAGTGACTGGAGGCAGAGAAAAATCACAGGCATACGACGGTCTCACTCTTCTGGGAAAGTAAATAAATAACTAAAGCAATAGTTTGCTACTTTTAGTACTTTGTGAAGCTTTCGTTCACTTGTGAGCTTGTTACATTCAGTACTTCGTGCAGCGTTCATTCACTTGTTGTATGATTTCCTTTGCTTCATTCATCAACCCCTCAGCTCGGGGATATCATCTCTGCAAGTCATGCTACCACATAATGGTTTTAATTTAAGATTTTTTTTCTCTGTGCGTAAGGGTGTGAGACAGCCTTCAATATCCCATTTACTTCCAGGGGCTTTCCCATGCAGTGATTAATACAAAGTAAGAAAGGTCTCTAGCATTTTAAGGAGTTATATGTGAGCAGGTTATTAACTCCGAGTTGTACAACCGAGGGTGCATACATCCCTTATAGGTGCGTGGATCCTCAACAGAGAGTGCATGAACAATCACTGGGATATAAAATTATTGTCTACCTTCCATCCATGTAATCATGTATAATTCTGTATCAAACTTTGCCATATTCCATTTTATATGAATGTTCTTAACGAAAATCCATTTCTTTGCTTAGTTTTTATTTTTTATGCAAGTAAGAAGGAACCAAAGGCTATGAGCCCGCAAACAATTCCATCTAAGAAAACAACAAAAACAATACAAAAGTAAGCCAAATTCAAGATCTGTTCATTTCGAGATGCCTGGACACACTGCATTTGAAAGACTGGAGGTCATGGGAGGTAGGAAATACAGATGGAGGGAGACAGTTCTAGAGTTGACCTGTTGCATAAATGGAGGACTGGGAGTAATGGTTAACTCTTGCATTAGAGAGTTGGACAGAAAAAGGATGAGACTTTGCTGCTAGACTGGTGCTAGGTGTCCATCGCAGAGGTAGAGGGATGCAAGCAGACAGTTCAGAGGAGCAGTGACCATGGCAGTAGTGATAGCAATGAGATAAAGAGGCAACAGTGCGGCGAAGAGACAGAGGTTGAAGGGAGCCAGTAATAGGAGGACAGTTAATGAGACAAAAAGCCTTTGACTCCACCCTGTCGAGAAGAGCTATATGTGGGGAACCTCCCCACACATGAGAGTTGTACTCTACACAGGGGTGAATAAAACCAGTGTATAAAGTCAACAACTGTGCAGGGGTAAAGAAGGTACAGAGACGGCTAAGCACACCTAACCTCTTGGAAGCTGATTTTACAAGAAATGTAATATCATCTTTCCAAGATAAATCCCGAGTGAATGAAACCCCAAGCATGTACAAGGATGATGCAAGCTTGAGATGGATATTATTAACCCGCCATGTCCCGTTGACGCATATATATGTCCACACGTTTTGTCACTGTCAGTCCCGTTGATGTATATAAACGCACATCAATTGCAAGGTCCCTAATTTGCACAATTTTCAATTTTCTCATGTGATTTTTGGTACATGTACACGGGTCACCTTCCTCTACAAGATGCCAGGCAGGGACAATGCCTTACCCCGAATGACTTCCCCCCCCTGCACACCATTGTCTCAGCAATTCACCTGTTACCAGTGACCTGGCCAGTAATGACATGTCATGCCACGGTACAAAATTCAAGGCCAGAGTGATTCCCCAATCAATGACAATGTGGAGGACAAAGTTTATATAGCATTAGAGGAAGAAACAGTCAGAAATGATGATCAGGTAATGTCGCCAAAAAAGGTCAGGTATGTTGATGTGTTTGGTGAGTGAAACAATGCTTATATTGCCTATATTACTGTGTGAAAACCAATATACTCTTGTACTACATATAAATTTGTACCAAATAAATAAATAAATACCGTTTATGAGTGGTGTGGAATGGTTACCCTTCCATAGAACTCATTTTCTTTGGAGACAGCCTGACAGAAAACCCAGTAAGGTAAGGGGTACTGCTACCTGTATCGAGTATTTTAAACCCCAGGTGAGCGATTTCTCTATGAAATATCGATGTTTCTCACCAAAAGCGGATGTTTGAGCCAATTTTTTTTTTTTTTTTTTAATTAGTCGAGACTGGGGGGAGTCAATGGTGGAAAATCGGTCGGGACAGGATGGTTAAACATTTGTGGGAACTCCTGTGGAAGATTCTGTTGGGTTGATAGGTGTAAGAACTGAGTCTTTGATGCATTTAAAATGAAAAGATTATTTTTACTCCAGTTAGAGATGAGAACCAAGTCATTGCATCATCCCTTGTTTCTTGAAGTAACTTCTGGGATGGACGTTGCGAGAACAGAATGGAAAGCTGAAGGGTGGAATCATCAGCGTATGAATGGATTGGGTAAGATGTACAGCTTAGAAGCTCATTGATGAATAAAAGGAAGATAGCTGGTGATAGGACAGAGCCCTGAGGAACACCACTGTTGATAGATCTAGAAGAACGATGGCCATCTACAACAGTGGCTATAGACTAACCAGAAAGGAAGCTGTAGATGAAGACACAGATAGAAGGAGAGAAACCGTAAGAGGGCAGTTTGGAAACTAAAGATTTATGCCAGACTCGATCGAAAGCCTTTGAAATGTCAAATGCAATGGCAAAGCTTTCGCCAAAGTCCCAAAAGGAGGATGACCACGAGTCTGAAAGGTAGGCAAGAAGAGCGCCAGTGGAGCATCCCTGACGGAACCCATACTGACGATCAGAAAGAAGGTTGTGATAGGAAACATGCTTTAAAATTTTTCTGTTAAGAATAGACTCGAAAACTTTTGAGACAGGATGTTAAAGCAATTGGACGATAGTTAGAGGGTTGGGAATTGTCACCCTTCTTTGGGACCGGCTAAATGAGAGCAAACATCCAACAAGAAGGAAAGGTACAAGTTGAAAGACAAAGGTGAAAGAGTTTACCTAGGCAGGGTGTAAGTACAGAAGCACAGTTCTTGAGGACAACAGGATGGACTCCATCAGGACCATATGCCATGTTAGTATTGAGGCCAATGATGGCAGAAAATACATCAGCTGAAGAAAATAAAATGTCAGCCATGAGGACGTCAGAGGGAGGAAGTGGTGGAGGAAAAGCACCGGAATCGTCTAAGGTGGAATTGGAGGAGAAAGTCTGAGCAAAGAGATCTGCTGTATCAGTAGAAGTAGCTACAGAGCCATCAGAGTAAAAAAGAGGAGGGAAAGATGATGAAGTAAAGTTGTTAGAAAGGTTTTTGGCAAGGTGCCAGAAGAAGCAGGAAAAATTGAGTTGGAGAGTTGAGAGCATTTAGTACTGACGAAATCATTTTTAGCAAAGCAAAAACAGACTTAACACGATTCCAGGCAGAAACATAAAAAAGATGTGATTCAGAGGTGGGTTGGCTCCGGTACCTTTTATAGGCCCTCTCCTTGTTGCTGAAACCATCAGAACAAGCGTGATTAAACCAAGGCTTTCTTGCATTAGTCAAAGGATACGAGAAAGGAAAGTATGCCTCCATGCCCGAGAGAATAACCTCCGCAATGCACAAGGCACACTCAGATGGCTAATAACCACTCCATAATAATAATAAGTACTGCCAGAAGGCCTCCGAATCCACAGCTCCAAAGTGCCACAGTCGATGTTTCTTTGGAGGGTTTGTGGGTCGTACCAGAGCTAAGGACAGTTTAAGGTTATGAGGTTTTGATCAGAGAAGCCCAATGGAGAGGAAAGGTTACCAGTGTAAGCAGAAGGATTAGTTGTAAGGAAGAAGTCAAGTATGTTGGAGCTCTCTCCAAAGCAGTCAGGGATATGGGTAGGGTGCTGTACAAGTTGCTCTATGTCATTAATCTGAGGCATCCCGTCGATTTATAGATATGTCGGAACGTTTTGTTACAGCTAGTCCCATCGACGTACTGGTAAGTCGCGCAATTGCAAGGTTCATTATTTGCACAATTTTCAAATCTCGCACTTGATTTTGGGTACGTAGGGTCGCGAGACCTTCCCCTACCTGCCACCAGGTTGGGACATTCGGCGACCCCACATGACCCATGCTCACCCTTGGCTCAGTTACTCACCTGTTAGCAGTGACCCAGGTCAGACATGGCACACAGAGGTCTCTCAGAGGAGCAAATTCAAGCTGCCCTGGGTGCCTTCACAGGCGACAGTGATTCACTCCTCGATGATGAGGTGGCAGACAAGGATTATGTCCTACCAGAGCAGGAGGAAAGTAGCACCAGTGATGAGGAGGTCCTATCCCCAAGGAAGCGGCACTACGTCACATATCGTGCCACTAGAGAGGGCCAGCCTGCACCAAAACATCGTGCAATAACCTCTCTGCAGCCCCTACATGATGTGGAGCCTGAAACCGAGGACGAGGATGAGGACGGAGCTGTGGGACATGCTGCCATGTGGTATGGCCGCGAGCTCATCACACATCGCGGCCCCGAGCGCACAACACGTCGTTCTATCAGGTATGGGCCTAGTGTTGTATTTGGGGAGGGCGGAAGTGGCGTGGAGAGAGTGGGGAGTGAAATTGAAAGTGTAGGGGTGGCCATTGAAAGTGAGAGTGGCGGGAGTGAGTCACCACTCTCCTGTGGTGGTGCGAGGCAACAAAGCATATCATGTGGGACAGTGAGGGTGCGTGGTGAATGACGTGGTGTGGTGATGGAGGAGGATGGTGAGGAGGAGCCACTCCCCAGCATGTCTTATGCTCCCCAATTATCTTAGACTTCCTCCCCACAGCCCCCTGATGTTCCCCAAGGCCGTAAGGGGAAGGGGAAGGGTAAAGACCGAGGGAAGAGGAGTGCGAGTGGGGAAGCTCTCCGCACTCCTCCTCTCCAACCTCCCCCACCAGCATCTCCTCCCCACCCTAATGATGGGGACGATGGGGGTGAGGGTTATGTGAGTTGGAATTGGAAAGATGGCAGTAATTTTTCTCCCATCATTCACCCCTTCACTAAGCAGGGGTGCGCTGGCAGCACGGCTCCTGGGATTCACCATGGTTCCACCAGGCTGGATTTTTTCCACCTGTTCTTCGGTAAGGGTTTTGTGGAGCAGATTGTGGAGCAAACCAACCGTTTTGCTAGCAGCCAGCACCGTGAGAGTGAATGACTGGGCACAAGGAGCAGGCATTCGATCATTTATGATTACCCTGTCTCTCTGGCAGAAATGTTTTTATTTTTTGCCCTGGTACTTTTGATGGGTATTTTACGTAAAAACAGAATTCCGTCATACTGGACAATGGATCCTCTCATGCAGACACCTATATTTGGCAAGATCATGAGCCGTAATCGGTTTCAGCAAATTCTAGGCCAGCTCCACTTTTACAATGCTGATGATCCTGCCAATGCAAATGACACTGATAAGATGAGGCAAATTAGGTTGGTATTTGATCACCTACGGCAAACATTCCATTCTTCATTTTATCCCTATAGAGACCTTGTCATAGACGAGAGTCTTGTGTTGTGGAGAGGCAATATTTCCTTTCACCAGTATATACCCAGCAAAAGGCACCGTTTTGAGTTCAAGATCTTTGTTATGTGTGACTGTTGGACTGGTTATGTGCAAGACTTAGTCTTGTACACCGGTGCACAGACAGACATAACAGAAGGTCGGAGTATTGGACTGTGTGGAGCAGTGGTAAAGACAATGATTGAAGAGTACCTTCATTGTGGTCACGTCCTCTACCTGGATAACTGGTACACTAGCCCTCTTCTCGCTCATTATCTACATCTGCATGACACAGGACTCTGTGGTACTGCCAAGATGAACCAGCATCACAGGGTCAAGGTAGGGTGGAAACTAGAGAAAAATGAGGTAGTCTTCTTCAGGGCTAACAACATCCTAGCTACAGTGTGAAACCACAACAGAGAAGTCTGTCTCTTGTCCACGATTCACTGTCCATTGATGCACCGTACAGAATCCGTGGATTACCGCGGCGACGATACCTGATGCGGGGAGGCTTATCTGTTCTGACCACATATGGACCCCAGTAAGCCCTTTCTTGGTGATTTTCCTTTGTTTCTCAACAAAAGTGGAGGTTTTAGCCATAGAAAAAAACAAATCCCAAATTGCTTGGGATTGGGGGGTATTGGAGGGTGGAAATCGGTCGGGACGTGACAGGTTAAGGATAGAAAAGGTGTAGGCTTGTTCACCAGGTGGATCAGTGAAAGGAGAGGAGAGCCAAAGGTGGTGGTGAACAATGAAATCTCCTAGAATGGAGATTTCAGTGAAAGGAGAAATGGATAGAATGTGTTCCATTGTAGAAGTAAGATAGTCAAAGAATTTTTGATAGTCAGTAGAATTAGGGGATAAGTAAACAGCGCAGATGTACAGTATTTAGTCAGAGAATGACAGGAGAGCCGAAGCCAGAGAGTAGAGAATTCAGAAGAATCAAGTTCAAGAACACAAGAGCAAGATAACTAATTGCGTACATATACACAACAGCCACCTTTGTCTTTGAAATGAGTGTAGAGAAAGTAGGAGGATACAGAAAAGGGTTTGCTGTCAGTTGCCTCAGACAACTGAGTCTCGGTAAGGAAGAGAAGGTGAGGTTTAGATGAGGAGAGGTGATGTTCAACAGAGAGAAATTTAGAGGAAAGGCCACGAATGTTGCAGAAATGGAGAATTCAGTCAGACAGTGGTTCCAGGCAGCTATTAGGGAGAGGGGCGGATGAGGGGGCATTTATGGTCCTCTTCCCCCCCGGGGGACTCCGAGACATCATTAATATGCACCATTTTAATGTTTCAATTTTGAAAAGGTAGTGCAGTGTGTACTGTGCATGTAGTTTGGTGCTGACAGCTAGAGAAACATGTATTAGAGAGCATGCTGGCCTACTCTCTGTGTTACTGAAACACTGAGTTTTACCTATTCTTTCGTAAATGAAACCACAAGTCGTGCTAAGGCTCTGTTTTCTCTGGTAAGAGTAAGTGGTGCCTGTATTTAATTAACTTTAGACAAATAGAATATGCAGTATTGTAATGGTTTCAGTGCGTACATATTTTCAATATTTCCTGAGTTTTTTGTATCTACAAATACTTAAAAATATGAACTCAATGCATTTTCGATGTTAGTTTGTCCTTCTCTTCTGTCAAAATAATTCATGAGGCAAGGGTGCATATGTTGGGATACATTTTTGATGGTGCATAACAGGCTACTTTTACAAATAGTTAGCTAATTCTCTCGCTTTTTTTTTTTTTTTTTTTTTTTTTTAAGGACTTTCCTCCTTCTTCCTATTTCTCTTGTTACTGACTTACTATATAACTGAACGGCCACTTTCTTCTTTTTTAGTACGGTATGTGCTTGGTTAGGGAGGACGAAATCTTTTTTATATTTTTTATTTGTTAAGTTTTACAATTTGGTTCTTTCCTAATAATCCGCCTATTTTCTTCACTCCGAAGGTAGTAATAACTCTAAGATTTCACCATAATATTGATTCCTTTAACTATCTAAATACTGTGGACGTAGGTCTTCCAGGGATAAAAATAAGTGCATCACCCACACCCTTCGTCTCTCAGTTCAAAGTTGTGAAGCTTTACGGTTCTCTCCCATACTGAATTTCAGAATTACCACAAACTGCACATGTTATTGCTACTGAACAACAAAAGGTTTGAGTTAAAACATTTAGAACACCTACAACAGTGTGCTGTACGTCAGTTACACATACAATACAGCCTATTCTTTATAGTTAAAATAATACTTCCTTTCGAACGAGTTTGCTGTTTATCTGTTTCTACACATACATTGCTTCCAGTCGATCCTCATCATTTTTGTGTGTCTTCAACATCGAGGGTGGCTGTATGAATGCACCAGGCATTTAGTGATTTGTTGGATGAAGTAGTTCAGTTTGTCTAAGCATGTGGTGAGAACGTGGAATTCTTGAAAAGATTCTCTGATCTTGATTGTGTCGTCATAACAATGGAAGGTCAGATAGAGATTTCTCGTCTCACTGTTCTGGCCTACGGAGTTATGAATTCACCCAGCTTGGGTATTTGACGCTGCCGATATTTGTGTAGGACGAAAATCCGCATCTTCAAGGCACAGGTGTTCCCTGTCTTACTCTATGGCTGTGAGACATAGGCACAAAATAGAGATTTGAAGGGGCAAATTGACTCCTTTGGTACCAAGTGCCTTCGCAGGATCATGGGATATCACTGGCACAACCGGAGACCTAACGGGCGACTACTCCATGATACTGAGTCGAGGCCTATTACCCCCATAATACGTCAGCGTCAGCTCGTTATGTGATCTGCTTTCCTGAGGGTGCATTTGTTCACAGGGCGATCTCTGAGAGAGTTAAACCAGAGTAGAGGAGACCAAGGGGAAAGCCACAGGACTCATGGCTGTAACAGGTTGATCAATCATGTTGAGATATAGTTAGAGGGGAAAGAGAGGCTGCTTGGAGGGTTACACGGAGGGACTCATGTGGGTCGAGTCGAAAGGTGAGTGTCGCTATGCGCCCTGCAGCTCTCTCTCTCTCTCTCTCTCTCTCTCTCTGCATTTTTAAATGTGAAAATATTAAATTGTATCGCCTAGAAGAAACAAGGATACAATACAACCAAACAAGGTGTCGCTGTACTGGGTAAACTATCAGTCCAGTGAATAGACAGAACGGTGAGAGTGGGGAGCTTGCCAGTAATAATCCTCACAAAAGATGCACCGACGCAGTTACTTTCTGTGCATCTCTCAGAATGTGAGACTGGTGACAAAAGTGTGTAAAAATGGTGAGAAACGCAAGAAGGATGATGCAACTGCTGCCCAGCAATTTGTCTCCAAAAGAAATTACCGACGTTGTTACTCTGTGCACATATGTCACCGGTGGTTATATGGACATTTAATGGGAACTGGAGCCAATTCACGTCAGAATAAAACTACCATTTGGTTTCCTAATTTCACATAAATCTCCTGTGTTGTGGACGTGGGGGTAGTTGTGGTTGTGAAGTGTTGGCTGGAGATATACAGCCTCCATTTGCTGTCTTTCTTAGGTAAGATATGTCCGTGTTTTACACAAACTTCGTTTACAAAGACTTGCCCTTAAATCCTTGAATCTAGTGACTTGTTCTGCTTGTTTATTGTTACCAACTACACATGAATTTTTTTACATGACTGACTCCAGAGCTAAGTTACCTGTAACACTCTCAGGCCTCTGTGACTGATTACCAGTTGAGGAAAAACGCTTTGCACCAACTGGAATACAGTACTATCAGTACTGTAAATGCCTTTACCATGAGAGTTAAGGGTGACATTATCAACATGTCAATCATTTATTCACTCCCAGTTGAGTAAAATCGTCTGTCGTTACCTAGAAATGGGTCATCCCGAACATGAAGATTAAAGGAGTGATCATTAAGATTCTCAGACCCATGTATTCACTTTCAGTTGGATTAATTCGTTTAGTATTTGCCGGAATAGCTTCTTTTGTATTAGCTAGAATAGATCGTTTTGTGTTAGCCAGAAGAGATCGCTTAATATTAGCCGGAATAGACTAGGAGAGTTGTTCTGACCATGAAAAAAAGAAAATCATACTCTATTATTATTCTTGATGTCCCCTGACTCCCAGGACTGCAGGGATTAGTAACATGAGGGTAATTCCCAACCCCCTGACTCCAGAGCAAAGTTATCCTTTAATGCACTGAACCACAGTCTTCAACGCCATCACTGCTGTTGTCATCATCATCATCATGTGACCTTGTTGACCACAATCACATGGATGGGCAGATCTAAAGCACATATCTTTGATCTCTGGGGGACACAAGTCAAAGAAGGAAATTCCAGGCATAGTCTACCATCCCCGCAGCCCCTCCTTTGCACCCCCCTCCCCCTCCCCAATCAGTTTCAATGTTGGGCATCATGGGATGCAAGTAGTGAGTGATGGATCCATTAATCCTTATGTTCCTTCCATACTTGTTCCATGTTGGGAATGAGTCTCATATTATTAATCGTTTCAGTCCTGGGATGTACTTTCAACTTCAATCACTTTTTGCCTGCAGAACGACTCTATTCAGCTTCGTACAGACGTTAAGTACAGTAGTGAAGGGGTTAATGAAAATGATATATAAACCCTCCAGTGCCAAAATACTCTCGTCAAATAAACATTTGTGCAGTAGGAAGATGAACAACTAAAAACAATACGTCACAGAATTCTATCAATCTATCTATTGCCAGATGCCTCAATCCCGTTCGGGGTGGCCACAAGCAAATCGCCTCCACGTCGCCCTGTCCCCCGCCATTTCGCTCCCCTGCTCCCAACTCACCCCCCCCCCTCTCATATACCTAACCACCCCATCCCTCCATCTCATCCTCGGCCTCCCCCTCCCTCTTCCTCCCTCCACCTCACTCACGTACTCTCTCTTCGTCAGTCTCTCACCTTCCATCCTCTCCACATGGCCAAACCACCTTAATGTGTTCCTCATAACGCTTCCTATCACATCCACATCCACACCACAACGCTCCTTTATATTCTCATTCGTCCGCCTGTCTCTCCATGTGACTCCACAGGCTCCTCTTAAATAACTCATTTCCACTGCTCTCACTCTTGACTTGTGTCCTTCCAACAATGTCCAAGCTTCACTTCCATGCGTTAGAGTAGGTATCACAATACTGTCATGTAGTAACTCTTTCACTTCCATGCTCACTTCCCTGTTTCTTATCACTGCTTTCAAAGAACCAGCAACCTTTCTTCCCTGCTGTACCCTTTCAAGCACTTCATCCTCCAAACCTCCATCCTTACTCATCACACTACCCAAGTACTTAAACGTACTCACATTTTCCAATTCCTTACCATCCAACCTCGCTGTACATTCACTGACTTCACCTCTCTTAAAGACCATCACTTTACTCTTCCCTACAGTCATCTTTAGATTCCGTTTCTTACACACTCTCCGAAACTCATCCACCAAGCCTTGCAGCTCCCCTTCGTCTTCACTCAACAACACAGTATCATCTGCAAACAACAGTACAGGGAGTTTCCAAACACTATCCTCTCTCACCAGGGCCACTCCAACATCCACTACCCTACCTTGTACCTTTTTTATTACCCCATCCATGTACAGATTGAACAACAATGGAGACATGACACATCCCTATTTCAACCCAACTTTCAAAGAGAAAAATTCACTTAGTTCACCATCCACACGCACTGCAGCCTTGCACCATCGTACATACTCTTCACAGCATTCAACAACTTCCCATCTACTCCATATATTCTTAATACTTTCCATAATCCTTGTCTATCCACCCTATCATATGCTTTCTCCAAATCCATGAAAGCTGCATACAACTTCTTTCCCTTCTCTAGAAACTTTTCCACTAAAGATCTAAGAATGAATATCTGATCTACACAACCTCTTCCCTTCCTAAAGCCTCCCTGTTCTTCTCCAACTAATTTCTCTGTTCTTTCTCTAACTCTGTCAATAAGTATCCTACCATACACTTTTCCTATTATACTAGGAAGACAAATGCCCCTATGATTACCACACTTCTTTTTCCCCTTTTCCTTTGTACAAGGGAATAATTATACCTGACTTCCAATCCTTCGGGACTCTACCTTCCTCCCAGGCCAATCTGCACATCTTCCACGTCCATTCTACTACTATCTCTCCCCCATGCTTCAGCATTTCACCACACACTCCATCAATTCCTGGGGCTTTCCCCAATTTAACTTTCTTCATTGCGTCCACAACTTCTATCCTACTGATTTCTCCCTGTCTTCTCACCTCCCTCCTTCTCCCAGCCATTCCCCAGCCACTTATATTCGCATTATTTCCATCCTGTATGTTCAACAATTCCTTAAAGTGTTCTCTCCATCTGCTCACTTTTTCTCCCTTCTCCACTAGTAATCTACCATTTTTATCTTTCACTCCCCTGCTAACCTCACTTCCACCCTGTCTTACTCTCTTCACCTCTTTCCAGAACATTTTCTTACAGTCTCTCCACTTTACACTCAAATTCCTTCCAAATTCCTCATCCACTCTCTTCTTACTCTCTCTTATTAATCTTTTCATCTCTCTCTTTCTTTCTACATATAACTCTCTCTTCGCCTCTCAACTTCTTCCACGCCCCTATTTCTCATCCAATCATTGTATGCTTTCTTCTTTTGTGCCACAGCCTGTCTCCCCTCTTTAGTCCACCACGCTGTTCCTTGCACCCCCCTCCACTTCTCTCTTATACTCTGCCTTTTTCTCATCCTCTTGTAACCTTTCCACTCTCCTTGCAACTACTCCTTCCTCTCGTCTTTCCCTTCTTTTTTTCCCAGTATTTTAAACCTCTAATGAACCAAACGAAAAAAACCATGACACTCAACCTTTATGCCAGTTACCACTCTGTGTAAAGTATAACACAGTAGCCATTTTGTGGTGTTCACAGGGAATAATTATATATGACCTTCGTTAACTTGGGCCTCGCCTAGAACTTCAGGTAGCCTACTCAGTTTTGATAATACCGTAGCGGTATCTACTCGTACGTATATCTGCCTATTTCAATATCTTCTGTCTCTAGCTTTCTGTTTGTCTACCTGTCTGTCTATCTACAGCCAGATGACTTAATCGCAGAAGGTATGGAGAGGAATGAATCTTTTCATTGTCACCCTGTCTTCTAACATCAGACTACCTTTTTTACACCTCTCACCATCCTTAATTTATCGCACGTACGTCCTTACATTACACTGGAGAAAGTAAAGAACATTTTTGCGATAAAATTCATCATGTGGGCATGGCTTATTTAATGACGTCACAGCCTGGCCGAATGTAGCAAGCGTTCTGACTGGTCGCGTGGGGAGAGATGGATGATAGTGTGGCTTAACTCTCGCTGCAACATATGTCTATCTATATGTTGGACTGTCTGTCTTGTCTATCAGGTTGTCCATCAATCTACCTATAATATCTTCATCTATGTTGTTGGAAACAATAAAGAAATTTTGCACAATATTTCATCATCAGAAACGAGGGCCCCTGTCGCGTGTCTCAGGCAATTACCCGCCTCCTTATTCCGTTCAGCTAATCAGAATCTTTTTTCTGTTTCCACCAGCAAATCAGAATCCCACTTCTACTGTTCGCCCAAATGCCACAGCGTCCCCTTGACCACGCCCATCTCGTAATTGGTAGATTCAAGTTTGGTACACTCCGTTTCAGTTTGGTACACTACCTTCTCACATTTTTCTCTTTTTTTCTCTCTTTCTTAAATAGTCTGTGTTTGGATGTTTTTCATAACGTTATTCTTCCTATTCCTTTTCCTTTCTACTTTTTTCCTTCTCCTTCCTTTCTTCTTTTTCTTCTTTCTTCCTCCTCCTCCCGTTTTCTTCTTTGTAAGATTTTCTGAAAAAATGATAGTGGACTGATTAAAACATTTGTAAAAGATGTTAAACAGAAATGTATACAGAGGAAGAGTATTTTACATTCTTTAAGGAAAATGAAGTGCAAACTAGAGAAATTCCTGTGTGTGTGAGAGATGTGAATCGCACACGCTCAGGCCATCCACGTGTGGATGCCTTTACCTGGTTAAATACTTCTCTACCCCGCTCCTTCACATAATTTTCGTCCTCCTCAGCCGCCTCATTCACATACAGTCTCCTGGTCAGTCTCATTCTACATTCTTTCCACATTATCAAAGTATCTCCACATGCTTCTAACACTTTCCAGCACCTCCACGTCAGCAGTACTGTACAGTACGATCTTTACATTTTGTCACTAAAAAAAAAAACTTATTTCCATTGATGGTTATGGTCGACTAATATAGTCATTCTCTTCGTATTTGTTTCGCGTCGGGACTTTGGTTTTCGAAACGGTTATTACTATAACCATTTTCTTTCATTCTACCGATGTCTTCATTCCTGTCGTCATCATCATTTTCATCATCATAATCCAACAATATCCCTCATAATCCTGTAAATTACATCATGCTCTACACTTCTTTTCCTCCTCCTCCCCCTCCTCCTCCTCCTCCTCCTCCTCCTCCTCTTCCCCCTTTCAATCCATTTCTAAGTTGCCACTCAGATGCCTTGGTTGTGCAATGTGCGTTCTTAAAAAACAGGCACAAGATATTTTGGCAATAATACCCTGTCTTTCTCCACCACCGAGAGTTATAAATGCCTGAAACTTGCCTCCCATGCCTGTGTGCTCTCCAAACACCCTCCTCCCGATCCCCCTCACCTCCACTTTTTTTTTTTTTTTTTTTTTTTTTTGTTCGTAAAATCAACAGCTTCTGGAGATACGGTATATTGCCTGTTGCCCTTGTACAGTAGGCTTAGAGGGATGGCATGTTGAAGGTAATGTACAATATGAGTTGAATTACTTCCAGTGGTTAATCTGAAGGCTGCAAAATTCATTTCATTAAATGAACGGTTGCTCTTTCAGTACAAGTATTCAATCCTGAGATGAGAGAGTCAAGAATGTTATATTAACCCTTTCACTAATATGACATAAGTTATTTTATGCTCTTGGTATTACAGAACGGGTATATTCACCTCAGGAGAGATGTTTCAAAGTTGACGTGTTTGATATAGCCTTCAGTAACTCCTTCACGTTTAGAGGTCCTTCCTAACTTACTCCAAGCTCCCTGCAGGACCCTGTTTAGTGTTTACATTGGGGTTTCCAGAAAATTAGACTGCTGATACAAAATACTTTGATCCTACCCTTAATCAATTATTAAGGTGGACTTGCACCAAACGTGGCTTTTAGCCACTACCTGCAAAAATCTAATATTCCTATCGGTACCAATGCGGTTCCCAGGGTTCAAAAGTGCAACATCGCTTCAAGCAAACAGCACTGAAAATCATTTAGTACCTCTATCATTACTACCGTAATTTGGAGGTGCAGAATTCATATCTGGTATTACTGCACCACTAAAAACATTTTATGTCATAAATCCATGACGACTACTGACCAGAACGACAAATTTTGGTACTTTCTCGTCTTTTTTATATAGATAAATAAATCGATGTATGTCACGGCTCACTGAAGGATATAAAAAACAAGGAATCAAGTGATATCATTCATACTGGAATCTGAAAACTACTTCACATGAAACGGACCCTGATGTCACATGGAACAGTTCTCAAAAGCAGTACAACAGCAAGTCATTGACACTAGTGCTTCCCATCTCATTTGATGAAATCACTTCTTGCTACATTTCAAGGGATGATAGTGCTCATTTCACTAACATATCATCAAGTACATGTAATAAAAGCCACGTTGTGAGAAAAATTTTCATGAAATAAAATAAAACTACGTAAAATGTTTTTTTTTTTTTTTTTTTTTTCAGACAAATGTTCAAGGTAAACACTAAATCTATTTGTTAACACAGCAGCATGTATGGCAAAAATCCATGCAACTGACACTGTGTGACTTGCACTTGCACCTGTTGTTGTCACACTTTGTGCCACACTGGCACAGTGCCAGCAGTTCAGGGGGCAAAGGACATCGGTGCTTCATGGGAGTTAATGTTCCACTCTGATTCCCCCACTCATAATCATCTGGATTGTGTGTGTGATGATCACTATCAAGCAACTTGAGATCATTGCTGGTAATACAGAAGCTTCGCCTTACGTGGCCGTGGATCACTGAAGAGGTAGGTGCTAAACCATTCAAGTTTTTCCCCCCGGGTGGAGTAGACTGTAGCACCAGTCGAGCAGGGCAGTACTCCCGAGATGGATGGAAAGCTGATGACAGGGAGTGCTGGAGCTCCCGTTTCATCAGCCCTCAGGACTAGTTCCTGACCATCCCCCTTTGCTGAACTTTTTCAGTGTCTCACTTACACAGAGAGGGCCAGCATGCTCTCCAGTACAAATTTCTCTATCTTCACCAAACTACATGCACAGTACACACTACACTTCCTATTCAAAATTTACCAAAAATGGCGTCGTTATATCAAGCCTCGGAGTCCCCAGGGGGGGGACCATAAATGCCCCCACCATCTGCCCCTCTCCCGGTGACGACTCGAGGTGCCTGGAACCACTGTCTGACTCTCTTCTTCTTCATTTCTGCAACATTCGCGGCCTTTCCTCTAACTCTCGCTCTGTTGAGCACCACCTCTCCTCCTCTAAACCTCACCTTCTTTTTCTAACGGAGACTCAGCTGTCTGAGGCAACTGACAGCAAACCCTTTTCTGTATCCTCCTACTTTCTCTATACTCATTTCAAAGCCAAAGGTGGCTGTTGTGTATATATACGCAACGACTTATCTTGCTCTCGTGTTCCTGAACTTGATTCTTCTGAATTCTCCACACTCTGGCTTCGGCTGTCCTGTCATTCTCTGACTAAATATATCTGTGCTGTTTACTTATCCCCTAATTCTACTGACTATCAAAAATTCTTCGACTATCTTACTTCTACGATGGAACACATTCTATCCATTTCTCCTTTCTCTGAAATCTCCATTCTTGGAGATTTCAATGTTCATCACCACCTTTGGCTCTCCTCTCCTTTCACGGATCCACCTGGTGAACAAGCCTACATCTTTTCTATCCTTAATGACCTAGAGCAGCTTGTACAGCACCCTACCCGTATCCCTGACCGCCTTGGAGAGAGCTCCAACATACTTGACCTCTTCCTCACAACTAATCCTTCTGCTTACTCTGTTTAATCTTTTCTCTCCGTTGGGCTCCTCCGATCACAACCTTATTACCTTAACCTGTCCTATCACTCTGGTACGGCCTGTGGACCCTCCAGGGAAACGTCGTCTGTGGCATTTTGGAGCTGCAGACTGGGAGGCCCTCAGACAGTACTTCTTTGATTTTCCCTGGAATGATTATTGCTTCCATGGCAGTGAGCCATCTGAGTGTGCCTTGCACATTACGGAGGTTATTCTCTCGGGCATGGAAGCATACATTCCTTTCTCATATCCTTTGACTAACGCAAGAAAGCCTTGGTTTAATCACGCTTGTTCTAATGCTGTCCGCAACAAGGAGAGGGCCTACAAAAGGTACCGGAGCCAACCCACCCCTGAATCACATCATCTTTACGTTTCTGCCCGGAATCGTGCTAAGTCTGTTCTTCGCTCTACTAAAAATAATTTCATCCATACTAAATGCTCTCAACTCTCCAACTCGAATTCTTCCCGCTCCTTCTGGCATCTTGCCAAAAATCTTTCTAACAACTTTACCTCATCATCCTTCCCTCCTCTTTTCTACTCTGATGGTTCTGTAGCTATTTCTTCTACTGATAAAGCAGATCTCTTCGCACAGACTTTCTCCTCCAATTCTACCTTAGACGATTCCGGTGCTGTTCCTCCATCACTTCCCCCTCTGACTTCCTCATGGCTGACATTAAAATTTCTTCAGTTGATGTATTTTCTGCCATCACTGGCCTCAGTACTAACAAGGCATATGGGCCTGATGGGGTCCCTCCTGTTGTTCTCAAGAACTGTGCTTCTGTGCTTACACCCTGCCTAGGCAAACTCTTTCGTCTTTGTCTGTCAACTTGTAACTTTCCTTCTTGCTGGAAGTTTGCTCTCATTCAGCCAGTCCCAAAGAAGGGTGACCACTCCCAACCCTCCAACTATCGTCCAATTGCTTTAACGTCCTGTATTTCAAAAGTTTTCGAGTCAATTCTTAATAGAAAAATTTTAAGGCATCTTTCCTATCACAACCTTCTTTCCGATCGTCAGTATGGGTTCCGTCAGGGACGCTCCACTGGCGATCTTCTCACCTACCTTTCAGACTCCTGGTCATCCTCCTTTCGGGACTTTGGCAAAAGCTTTGCCATTGCACTTGACATCTCAAAGGCTTTCGATCGAGTCTGGCATAAATCTTTAATTTCCAAACTGCCCTCCTACGGTTTCTATCCTTCTATCTGTGCCTTCATCGCTAGCTTCCTTTCCGGTCGTTCTATAGCCGCTGTTGTAGACGGCCATCGTTCTTCTCCTAGATCTATCAACAGTGGTGTTCCTCAGGGCTCTGTCCTATCACCAACTCTCTTCCTTTTATTCATCAATGATCTTCTAAGCTGTACATCTAACCCTATCCACTCATACGCTGATGACTCCACCCTTCACCTTTCCATTCGGTTCCCGCAACGCCCATCTCAACAGTTACTTCAACAAACAAGGGATGAGGCTATGGCACACCTAATGTCTGACTTGCCTCGTATCTCTGACTGGGGTAAAAATAATATGGTTGTCTTTAATGCATCTATGACTCAGTTCTTACACCTATCAACCCGACAAAATCTTCCACAGATATACCCACTAATGTTTAATAATATTTAGCTTAATCCTGCATCATCCTTGAACATGCTTGGGGTTTCATTTACTCGGGACTTATCTTGGAAAGATCATATTACATCTCTTGTAAAATCTGCTTCTAAGAGATTGGGTGTGCTAAGCCGACTCCGCTCTTTCTTTACCCCTGCACAATTGTTGACTCTATACAGGGGTTTTAGCCGCCCCTGTGTGGAATACAACTCTCATGTGTGGGGAGGCTCCCCACATACAGCTCTTCTCAATAGGGTGGAGTCAAAGGCTTTTCGTCTCATTAACTCTCCTCCTCTTACTGACTCCCTTCAACCTCTGTCTCTTCGCCGCACTGTTGCATCTTTATCTCTTTACTATCGCTACTTTAATGGTCACTGCTCCTCTGAACTGTCTGCTTGCATTCCTCCACCTCTACGACGGGCGCGTAGCACCCGTCTGGCAGCAAACTCTCATCCTTTTTCTGTCCAACTCTCTAATGCAAGAGTTAACCGTTACTCCCAGTCTTTCATTTATGCAACAGGTCAGCTCTGGAACTGTCTCCCTCTGTCTGTATTTCCTGCTGCCTATGATCTCCAGTCTTTCAAACGCAGTGTGTCCAGCCATCTCAAAATGATCGGATCTTGAATTTGGCTCTATATTGTATTTTGTTTTTCTCTTGGAGGGAACTGTTACTGCGGGCTCATGGCCTTTGGTTCCTTCTTCCTCGTATAAAAAAAAAAATAAAAAAAAAATAAAAAGGTGGGAATGAAGTCTGAGTTTGTTGAAAGTAACAGCTTGGAATATGGGGTGAACAGAAGCCCATGATTCCACGAGATACTTTCCAGCAACCTACTCATCCATCTCTCAGCAAGTGTCTGTCTCAGCGGAGTTGGTGGGCATGAGTGGGTAACAGGATGAAGCTGCATGCCTTGTACCCAACCTTACTAATTTCATCATTTCTAGTCAGGATGTGTGCCTGAATGATCATCTGTTTTATAATGCCAGATCTGACCAAAGATGGATGAGATATTTAAATTCGAAAAGAAGTATTATGGCTGATAAATAAATACAAGTAAATAAATAATTTAATACTGACAATAATAATAATAATAATAATAATAATAATAATATCTACCTATCCATCTATCGCCAGACGCCATAATCCCATAACAGTCAGCCGTTTGTGTTTATGTTGTTTTATGGGGAGGGTCCCGAACCCTTCGCCAACCCACTTGTTGACACGTAGGAAACACGTATGGGTTGGTTATATGGTAACACCTGGCGATGTAAATGGTTTCCTGGCTTACAGGTAACCACTAGGCTTGTCATGCAAAGTAATGCCACCCTAAAAGGAAAGAAAAGTAATACTGTACAAAGTGAAGGGAAAGATGGGAGAAATAGGAAGAGAGGATGGCAGACACAGAAAAAGAATGATAAAAGTGAAGGAAGAAGTAAGCTGCACTGCATGAAGTGAGTGTATGATGGTAAAAAATAGGAAGAGAGGATGGCGGACACAGAAAAAAAATGATGAAGGTACATGCAGAAGTAGGCAGCACTACATCAAGTGAGTGGATGATGGTCGCCACAACCTAACATCAATAATAATAATAATAATAATAATAATAATAATAATAATAACTAGAAAGCACTCACAGAGCACGTATCTCCGCCAATGCCGGATCAGGATCCGAATCCTCCCTAAAATTTTATAGCATCTTTCTTGGCCCATGGCCCACCATTCCACAAATTTTCCTTGAAATTCACAGAAATCTTTTAGAGGTACTGTGTGAGCAAACAAACAAAGTTTCTGGATCACAACCAAAATCTAACTAATTGTTCATTGGGCCATACCCTACCCCTACAAAATTTTTCAGCAAAATCCGTTCATAACTTTTTGAGTCATCTTGCTACAGACAGAAGGACAAACAGACATACCAATCAATGCAGGCAAAAACATACACCTCTTGGCGGAGGTAAATAATAATAATAACAATAATAACTAGTTGCCTATTTACTTATTCTGTAGCCACAATAAGGAAGCTTCGTCATAACTATTTATGGATTTGATTGTCTTTAGAAGCACGGGTACATTTTACATATGTCTCAATAACTGGCTAGCATTATGCTTAACTGCAACCAAATTCTTGTTAGATAATGAGAGACACCCCAGGTATTACCAACCCTCCAGTTAACCTTCAGTTAACAGAGGCATTATAATAGGATCCACAGCACACCACTATTTGGTCAAATGGTTACCATCCAGCTTTGTAAATGGTTTCTTGGGTTACAGGAAAATATTAGGCTTGTCACTCGGTCTAGAGCCACATGAAGAGGAGAGAATATTAATGAACAGCAATCAGAAGAATGGGAGAACTAGGAAGAAATGGGCAGAAAGAGAAAAAGAATGAAAAAGGTGAAGGAAGAAGCAGACAGTAGGGTGATGGTCACCACCAACTGCCACCAATATTAGTAGTGACAAACACATATTAAATACGTTATCCTTGAGTGCTGTGTCGTCGTCCTTGTCGTCGTCGTCGTCATCGACATTTCATGGCAGGACGAAGTCCTGTCTCATCTCTCTCCAGTTTGACCTACTGGCTGCTGATTTGTTCCATTCCTTCCCAGTAAATCATCGAATTTCATCTTATCCTGTGGGGTATCCGTCCCTTCCTCTGAGTCCGACTCTGGATTGCTGTTGTTTTACCATAGCTGTCCTTCTGTTACCTGTTACATGAAGGACATAACCTATTCACATCCGTGAACTGTATTCTTTCTTCTGATCCCATACTCACATCATTCTTCTCGAACGTGTGATAACAAGACATTGAATCTATCTATCTATATACCTAGACTGCTTCCCCCAAGGAAAGGGAGGTAGCCGAGACAGGACGACACCCTCCCCATTTACTCATCCATTCAAACACATTCATTCGCATCTTAGCCCCAAAGGGGAGAACGGACAGATCCTCACCGCACCACACCGCACAAGGGTCAACTGTGCAATGCAATCAGTGACATCCGCAGCAGGGCCCGACAGCAGAACTGGTTTACCCCTGCCACATCATAACAGACCCATCCCCTTACCCGCACCTGACCTGACTAGCTGATCAGACCAAATGCGGGAGAATATCCCCTCAGGGCTGCGTCATCACTTATTCATTCACAATTTCTCTCCATTTATTTCTGTCACGCACAGCCACTCTTCCTTGCTCAACAGACATCCCTCTCGCATCCAGCGCTCTCTTCACACTGTCCATCCATCCTATTTGTGGTCTTCCTCTCAGCCTTACACCTCTCACATCAGCTCTAGTTATCTTTTTCACCAATTGCTCATTATTCATTCTCTCCATATGTCCAAACCATCACAACACCCTCTGCTCAACTCTACCAGCCATCTCCCGAACAACTCCAGTTCTCCTTCGCACTTCATGATTTCGCACCCGATCCATACGCGCCACTCCACACATACTCCCCAGGCACCTCATCTCCATTACATTCAAACTTTTCCTCTCTGCTACACCCATATTCCATGTTTCAGCCCCATATAACGCAGTTGGTACCACAACACCCTCATACAGCCTTCTCTTTACATCCAATCTAAGCGAACGACATTTAAACCCTTTTTTCATTCCTCCCAGCACCTTTCCTAATTCATTTATTCTAAACTTCACTTCTGCATCGATTCTTCCATCCACAGCAACATGTGACCCTAGATATTTAAAACAATCTACCTCCTCAAGCAACTCACCATTCAAAACTATATTCATCCCCCTACCATCTATCAACCTCGTACACTTCATCACTTTACTCTTATTCCCATTCACTTTCAATTTCCTCCTTTCACACACCCTTCCAAACTCCTCTACCAACTGTCTCAATCTCTCCTCTGAATCAGTCACCAGTGCAGTATCATCGGCAAACAGCAGCTACTTCAGATTCCACTCTCCACCATCAACATTCACCAGACTCAGACCTCCACCTAAAACTCTTGCATTCACCTCCCTTACAACACCATCCATGTTAATAATAACCCTTTAACCACGGGTGCCATTCCAGAATGACATTGACAAAACTGGACCAAACCGCGGGTGTCATTCTGGAATGATCGTGAATATTTTGAACACCGAGCGTTTTTCCTGTGCGCAAATTGTCTCACGCAAGAGTAGCTGTCGAGTTCTTTCACACCAGCCATCCCACATCTCCCTCCTCCAACCCCGAGGGGGCCCCCCCCACCCCTGCCCTGACCCGCATCAGTCAGTATCTGTCCAACTCTGTGCATGAGAATGGCGCTCCGTCCCGACTCATCGTCGCTCGCTTCCTCCTCGAAAGTGATCAGTGCTAGTGTGCCTTCTACCTATACACCGGTGAAGGAACTGCCGACCGCGAGGCAGAAGGGGTTGAGCACTCCAGAAATTAGAACAGAGCTGGACAAAACTGTAAGTACTACTCTTGATTGTGGCAGTGAAAGTGATACACTTACAGCAAGTAGTGACGATTTGGCAGTGATTGATGGTGAACCCTTTACCATTGATAGTGACAGTGATGAAAGTGATCGTGTTGTTTCCCCTCCACCACCCCCAACTTACTCTGGGAAAGGGAAGGCGCTTATGGGGAAAACTGGTATTGCACGTGGGAAGGGAGTGAAGCGCAGACTTACGTCTCCTACACCAGGCCCTAGTAAGCATTTCCCATCACTTTCCCGTTCCCCCAGCCCTATTGCCCTCACATCATCTTCATCTTCTGCCGTGCCCTCTCCTCAGTCTACATCATCTGAGGAATACGAATTCCCAGAGCCTGCAAAGCGAGGGAAGGCAGGCCGTGCAGGCAGGGCAGGCCGGCCTAGAACAAAGGGGATGCGTGGCAGTTGGAGGGCAAAGCTGGGCGATAAGCAAGGTGATAAGCGAGGTGATAAGCGGGGAAGAAAGGGTCAAGTTTCACCACGCACCAGGTCAGTAACCCCCCCGCCTGCCCCCCGCTCAGCTCCCTCACCCTCGCCACCCCCCCACTCACCGCCCCCGCACTCACCCCCCTCCCGCTCGCCTCCTGCCTCACCCCCCTCCCACTCGCCTCCTGCCTCACCTCCTGCCTCATCCATTGCCTCACCCATTGCCTCCACCTCAACTCCTTCTCACTGGGAAATGAGTGCAATGCGACCTGCCACTTCCACTGAACCATGCACAGGGAAGGTTGATGCATTTGTTTGGTCTGACAGTGCAGATTTTCAGCCACACAATCCGCCGTTTGATATGACAAATGCTGGAATACAGCCTGCCTTTCCATGCAATGCAGGAGATGACTTTGTGGACTACTTCCTGGCCTTCATGGATGGCGAAATCGTGCAGTATGTTAGCAATGAGACCAATAGGTATGCAGCTCAGTGTGCAGCAGAAGGGCTGGGACCTATTGGCTCACCAAAGCAAGTGTCGTGGTTGCCTGTCGGGATCAGAGAGCTGTATGTGTTCTTTGCACTAATGTTTTTGATGCCCCATATAAAGAGACATGAGTTGGAGGAGTACTGGCTCGTTGATGACATTACTTCTATCCCAATATTCGGGAAGTATATGTCACGGGATCGGTTCCGACAGCTGCTAGGATACCTGCACTTCGCTGACAATGCAAACCCGTCCCAAACTGACCCTTTGTGGAAAGTGAGGGATTTTCTCAACAGGATTAGGGATCGATTTATGCGATTTTTCTGGCCTATGCAGAAAGTCGTCATAGACAAATCCCTGGTATTGTTCAGAGGACGTCTCAAATTCATGCAGTACATCCCCAGCAAACGCCACCGCTTTGGGAGAAAGTTCTTTGTGCTGTGTGACTGTGAGATGGGGTATATCCTGGATTTTGTCATCTACTCTGCTAGCACAATGGACGTGAACAGGAAAGACCCCCTTGGCTTCTCTGGCTCCATTGTAAAAGTGCTGATGGAGAGGTATTTTGGTGGTAATCATGTGCTGTACACAGACAATTACTACACAGCACCGAAACTCTCCAAATACCTGGCTGAACACGGCATTGGCACTGTTGGCACTGTACGGAGCTATAGGAAAGAGTGGCCAAGTTTCCCCGAAGCATCATCATCATCCAAGGGAGATGTGCACCTGAAGAAGTCAGACAAGCTTCTGGCGATCAGGTGGCATGACAAGAAGGTCGTGAATATGATCAGCACCATCCACAAGGGGGAATTGCAGAGAACTGGGAAGGTCAGCTACAGGACGGGAGAGCCAATCATGAAGCCTGATGCCGTCATTGATTACAGTGTCAACATGAGACTTGTTGATAAGTCTGATATGATGATTGGCGAAATCGACTGTCTCAGGAGAAACACCCGATGGTACAGGAAGGCTTGCCTGCAAATGCTCGATATGTGCATGCTCAACGCCTTCATTCTCTACAAGACACAAGTCGGGGGCATAAGGCAACCATCACTGAGACAGTTTTCCAAGACTGTCGTGCAGCAGCTGCTTGCACGATTTGGTCAGGTGATGGCATTGATCCCGAGGCGACACTCTGACACACAACCTGACCGTCTTGAGTGCCTCAATTACATGAGCCGGCACCAGCTTGTGAAATTGCCTCTTACAGCAGGCAGCAGGTTGTCACAGGGCAGCTGCAGAGTATGTCATAACACCACACGGAGGCCTCGGACGAGAAAAATGAGCACACACCAGTGCCTGGAATGCCAAGTCGCTCTCTGTGTAACTCCGTGCTTTGCCGAGTACCACTCTCTGAGTAAATACTGAAAGTGACAGTGATATACAGTGATGCGACAGTGACGTGCTTTACCAATAATTGTATAATGGATAATGTAGTAATAAGGGATATTTTGCCTAGAAAAAAATGTAAATATTGGCCAGTATAATAAGTGATATTGTAATAAGAGAATCTGCGGCACTTGTGTAATTCTGCAGCACTTGTGTAATTCTGTGATGCGGCAGTGACGCAATATAGTAATAAGTGCAGTGTAAATATAATGTATATTGCCCAGATTAAATGTAAAATAATATTAGAATTTAGAAATAATGAAAAGATCGCCTGAAACGTCAGTGAGCGGGTGACGCCGCAGTGAAGTGAGGCGCAGCCGCAGTGAAGAGCGGGCGCAGCCGCAGTGAAGTGCCTTTTACCTACCTCAGTGAACACAGAGTGGGTGTTTATCGTATGTACAGTGTTCTTATATGTTTATATTACTATTATGAGAGAGTGGTTGGCATTTGGTGCTGGTGTATGGAGCATAAAATAGTGATTTTACACCCCTCACTTCTAACGGCTCTGCCTGTCCTGTGAAAGTCAACAAAGTCATGAAACCTACATCAATGGAAAGCTGAAGGTTAGTACTTTCTAATGGTACCTTATTTTTTTCTCTAGCTTTATTCTGTGCAGAGTTATTAAGGTTTAAAGGTTTGTTTACATTTGGCTGAAACCCCCGCGGGAGAGGAGAGTCAGACCAAAACAATACCTGCAGTTAAAGGGTTAAACAACCAAGGCGGCATCACACATCCCTGTCGTAGCCCCACTCTCACGGGGAACCATTCACTCACAGCATTTCCCACTCTTACACACGCTCTACTATTTATATAAAAACTTTTCACCCCTCTTAGTAACCTACCATCAAGTCCATACAATCTTAAAACAGTCCACAAAGCCTCCCTATCAATTCTATCATACGCTTTCTCTAAATCCATAAATGCCCAAAACACATCCTTGCCTTTCGCTAAATACTTTTCACACACTTGTCTCACAGCAAACACCTGATCAACGCATCCCCTCCCTCTCCTAAAGCCACACTGCTCATCACCAATCACTCCCTCTGTACCCTCTCTAACTCTTATAATTAACACTCTGCCATACACCTTACCTACAAGACTCAACAGACTTATACCCCTAAAGCTAGTACATTCATACTTATCACCCTTGCCTTTATACAATGGGACCACACAAGCACTTGCCCAGTCAATTGGCACCATACCTTTCTCAAAGCACACATTCAACAATCTTACTAACCAGTCAACAATAGTCACTCCACCACCCTTCAGGCATTCCACAGCACACCCATCCATACCTGCAGCTTTCCCTGTTTTCATCTCCTTTACTGCTTTCTCCACTTCCTCCTTCGTGATCAAAGAATCATTCAACTCTCCCAACACATTTATTCCTTGCACCCTTCCATCCGCCCCAATCTCAGCCACCCTTTCCTCCTCTACATTTAACAATCTTTCAAAATACTCTGCCCATCTCTTCCTTACTGCATCCATCTCAATTAACATCCTTCCATCCTCTGCTTTTACTCGTTCTTCCTTCCCAGACTCTCCCTTTCGCATCCTTTTCACCTCCTTCCAAAACATTTTCTTATTCTGTTGAAAATTCTCTGTCAGCCGCCTACCCCACCTGTCATCTGCAGCCACTTTAGCATCACGCACAGCCCTTATCGCCTATTCTTCTTCTCCTTATACCTTTCATATGACATCTCATCCTTCCTCTGCAGCCACACTTCATATGCACGCCTCTTCTCAGCCAAAGCCATACTTACTACCTCGCACCACCATTCACTTTTTTTTCTTACACCACCACCCACACGACTCACACCACACACCTCTTCTGCATGCCCCACCACAGCACTCTTAAACAACTGCCATTCCTCCTCCACGCTGCCATTTTCCCGACCTTTCACTGCGTTCCACTCATCTTTCAATTTCTCCTGATACTCTATCTTTTTCTCTCTTTAATCCAACTCACTCACTTTCAAAACCTCCCTGCCACACCTAACCCTCCTAGCTCTCACCCATCTCTTACCTGCTCTTAACTTTCCCTCCACCAGGTAGTGGTCAGACATACCTCCACCCTCCCCTCTCAGAACTCTCACATCCAACAATCTTCCTATTACATTCCTAGACACAACCACATATTTCATCAAAGCTCTATCAACAACCCTTCCACCCTCCTGTCTCACCCATGTATACTTATAAATATTTTTCTTCTCAAACAGCGTATTCCCAATCACCATCTCTCGCTCAACACACATCGGTATCATTCGTTCCCCATTTTCATTTCTTCCAGGCACACCAAGCATACCAACTACGCCTTCAACTGCTACATTTCCCACTCTAGCCTTCAAATCTCCCATCATTACCACATTCACATTCGCACCAAAACTCTGCAGACACTCATCAACATCATTCCAGAAAGACTCCCTCTCTTGTTCATCCCTTTCACTACCAGGCTCATATGCACTCACTAACACCCACAACTCATGTTCAAATTTCGCTTTCACCCACATCAGTCTCGATGACACCTCCTTCCATTCAATCACACATTGCTGTACTTCCGGACTCACTAACAATGCCACACCTTCTCTTGCCCTTCCTCTATCAACACCTGACAATCTTCCATTCACACTTCCAAACATAGACTCCCCCTTCCCTTTCATCTTCGTTTCACTCAAAGCTAACACATCCAACTTTCTTCTCACAAACATTCTCCTAGTCTCCTCCCTTTTAGCCTCAATCGTACTACATCCACGCACATTCATAGACCCAATCTTCAGGGTAAGGGGATAACTCCATCCCCCATCCCTTTCTCTGGCCTGTCTCTTTTTAGGAACTAAAAAACAGGAGGGGGTCCCTAGTCCCCTCACCCCGCCCCTTTTAGTCGCCTTTTACGACACGCAGGGAATACGGTGGCAGTATTCTTCCTAACATAACCTGGCCGCAGAGTAGTAGTACCACCCCATAGTGCGGCCAGATTGTGTCCCCCTCTTCTTACTGAGAAGGACAATATTGCAGTGCTTGCTCCGGAATGACAAACAAGTTTTCGATGAATTATGTCTCGTATTTAAGATTTTTTTTTTTTTTTTTTTTTTTTTTTTTTTAGGGAAGAGCGGAAGGGATGCTAAGTTTCACACTCACAATTTCCTTGTCCTTTGCACCAACAACAAACCTCACTTACAACATGCAGATTAGAATAACTCTATGCTTTCCGTAATGAAAAGGAGAGTTAAATTTGCTCTTGCTCGAGAGATATTACTGACCTCTAGCATCTCGTAGCCAGAATTATGACTGATCACTGAAAATTTTAAGTAAAATTTCATGATGGAAGAGATCACGGGGGAGGCGGTGGCTGAATCGTCCGAGAGGTGGCCAATAGTCCAGCTGGAACTAGGCTCAAATCCTTGCTGGGGCAGGGAACAGGTTAAGGATTTGAATTTCATAAATGCAGATTTTACTGATCTACCAGACGTCCCGCCGACATATCGTAAAAATACCACCTCCAATACTAGTAGACTACACCAGTCCTGCATAAGACAGTCCCAGCACGTATTGAAAATGGACGGTGGGTGTTAGAGCCGAAATGGTGACATGTGGAGGTGAATGGTATGTACGAGGGCTAATGGGACTTGAGAGCAGGCTGTGAAACCTATGCCCAGAGTCGGACGCATAAAAAAAAAAAAAAAAAATCTAAGCTTTCTGTTCAGTGTAAAAAATGTTGTGTGGCTACCCATCACACAGGAAACATTGCCTTGGACTGAAAGGGTTAATGAAGGCTTGGAAACATCTCCAGTTTGTAAAATTTCTTCTAAGCCAAGCAAATCGTCTGGTGGAAGCAGAACCCTCGTAGAAACAATGTCACTTGTTTGATTTAAAAAGTCTCACATGAAGCTCAATAAGAGACATCTGAGCAGGCGAATGTCTGTTAGTGATAGCAAAAACAAAAACAGAAGAAATTTATCTGTATATCGTGGTGTTACACTCCCACCACTTAACTGGTGCACTCTCTTTTGCTTTCCTCATATGGCCCTCCCTTTATTGCCATGCATTTCATTAGTCAGCAAATTGCTCTCCTTGTCCCTGTATTCATAAACCTCTTACACTCTCACTTACTCACCTGTTTCCCTTCTCACTTTCGCTTTCTCACTCTCTCCCCTATCTCCTTTCTCATGTTGCAGTTTTATTATGATCTCGTTTTGCTCGCTTCCTTCACATCTTCATTTCAGTCACTCCCTCTTCCTACACTCTTCCTATTTGTTTTTTCTATATTTGTAACGCTCCTACTGTGTGTGTGTGTGTGTTATAATCAGTCACCTTCAACTGGTAACTCCTAAGCCACCCTCACCTATAAACTTGTGTTTACTAGGTAGACTGTAGCACCAGTCGAGCAGGGCAGTACTCCCGAGGTGGATGGAAAGCTGATGACAGGGAGTGCTGGAGCTCCCGTTTCATAGACCTCAGGACTAGTTCCTGACCACCCCCCTTTGCTTAACTTTTTCAGTGTCTCAGTTACACAGAGAGTAGGCCAGCATGCTCTCCAGTACAAATTTCTCTAACTATCTACACCAAACTACATGCACAGTACACACTACACTTCCTATTCAATACTTAACAAATGGTGTCTCTTTACCAAGCCTCGGAGTCCCCAGGGGGGAGGACCATAAATGCCCCCACCATCCGCCCCTCTCCCGGTGATGACTCGAGATGCCTGGAACCACTGTCTGACTCTCTTCTTCATTTCTGTAACATTCGCAGCCTTTCCTTTAACTTTCGCTCTGTTGAGTACCACCTCTCCTCCTCTAAACCTCACTTTCTTTTTCTAACGGTGACTCAGCTGTCTGAGGCAGCTGACAGCAAACCCTTCTCTGTATCCTCCTACTTTCTCTATACTCATTTCAAAGCCAAAGGTGGCTGTTGTGTATATATATAACCAACGACTTATCTTGCTCTCGTGTTCCTGAACTCGATTCTTTTGAATTCTCTACACTCTGGCTTCGGCTTTCCTGTCATGCTCTGACTAAATATATCTGTGCTGTTTACTTATCCACTAATTCTACTGACTATCAAAAAGTCTTCGACTATCTTACTTCTGCGATGGAACACATTCTATCCATTTCTCCTTTCTCTGAAATCTCCATTCTAGGAGATTTCAATGTTCACCACCACCTTTGGCTCTCCTATCCTTTCACGGATCCACCTGGTGAACAAGCCTACATCTTTTCTATCCTTAATGACCTAGAGCAGCTTGTACAGCACCCTACCCATATCCCTGACTGCCTTGGAGAGAGCTCCAACATACTTGACCTCTTCCTCACAACTAATCCTTCTGCTTACTCTGTTAATCTTTTCTCTCCGTTGGGCTCCTCCGATCACAACCTTATTACCTTAACCTCTCCTATCACTCCGGTACGACCTGTGGACCCTCCAGGGAAACATCGTCTGTGGCATTTTGGAGCCGTGGACTGGGAGGCCCTCAGGCAGTTCATCTTTGATTTTCCCTGGAATGATTATTGCTTCCATGGCAGTGAGCCATCTGAGTGTGCCTTGCGCATTACGGAGGTTATTCTCTCGGGCATGGAAGCATACATTCCTTTCTCATATCCTTTGACTAACGCAAGAAAGCCTTGGTTTAATCACGCTTGTTCTAATGCTGTCCGCAACAAGGAGAGGGCCTACAAAAGGTACCGGAGCCAACCCACCCCTGAAACACATCATCTTTACGTTTCTGCCTGGAATCGTGCTAAGTCTGTTCTTCGCTCTACTAAAAATAATTTCATCCATACTAAATGCTCTCAACTCTCCAACTCGAATTCTTCCCGCTCCTTCTGGCACCTTGCCAAAAATCTTTCTAACAACTTTACCTCATCATCATTCCCTCCTCTTTTCTACTCTGATGGTTCTGTAGCTATTTCTTCTACTGATAAAGCAGATCTCTTCGCACATACTTTCTCCTCCAATTCCACCTTAGACGATTCCGGTGCTGTTCCTCCATCACTTCCCCCCTCTGACTTCCTCATGGCTGACATTAAAATTTCTTCAGTTGATGTATTTTCTACTATCACTGGCCTCAGTACTAACAAGGCATATGGGCCTGATGGGGTCCCTCCTGTTGTTCTGAAGAACTGTGCTTCTGTGCTTACACCCTGCCTAGGCAAACTCTTTCGCCTTTGTCTGTCAACTTGTACCTTTCCTTCTTGCTGGAAGTTTGCTCTCATTCAGCCAGTCCCAAAGAAGGGTGACCACTCCCAACCCTCCAACTATCGTCCAATTGCTTTAACGTCCTGTATTTCAAAAGTTTTCAAGTCAATTCTCAATAGAAAAATTTTAAGGCATCTTTCCTATCACAACCTTCTTTCCGATCATCAGTACGGGTTCCGTCAGGGACGTTCCACTGGCGATCTTCTCACCTACCTTTCAGACTCCTGGTCATCCTCCTTTCCGGACTTTGGCGAAAGCTTTGCCATTGCACTTGACATCTCAAAGGCTTTCGATCGAGTCTGGCATAAATCTTTAATTTCCAAACTGCCCTCCTATGGTTTCTATCCTTCTATCTGTGCCTTCGTCGCTAGCTTTCTTTCTGGTCGTTCTATAGCCGCTGTTGTAGACGGCCATCGTTCTTCTCCTAGATCTATCAACAGTGGTGTTCCTCAGGGCTCTGTCCTATCACCAACTCTCTTCCTTTTATTCATCAATGATCTTCTAAGCTGAACATCTAACCCTATCCACTCATACGCTGATGACTCCACCCTTCACCTTTCCATTCGGTTCCCGCAACGCCCATCTCAACAGTTACTTCAACAAACAAGGGATGAGGCTATGGCACACCTAATGTCTGACTTGGCTCGTATCTCTGACTGGGGTAAAAATAATATGGTTGTTTTTAATGCATCTAAGACTCAGTTCTTACACCTATCAACCCGACAAAATCTTCCACAGGTATACCCACTAACGTTTAATACTATTCAGCTTAATCCTGCATCATCCTTGAACATGCTTGGGGTTTCATTTACTCAGGACTTATCTTGGAAAGATCATATTACATCTCTTGTAAAATCTGCTTCCAAGAGATTGGGTGTGCTAAGCCGACTCCACTCTTTCTTTACCCCTGCACAATTGTTGACTCTATACAGGGGTTTTACCCGCCCCTGTGTGGAGTACAACTCTCATGTGTGGGGAGGCTCCCCACATACAGCTCTTCTCAATAGGGTGGAGTCAAAGGCTTTTCGTCTCATTAACTCTCCTGCTCTTACTGACTCCCTTCAACCTCTGTCTCTTCGCCACACTGTTGCATCTTTATCTCTTTTCTATCGCAACTTTAATGGTCACTGCTCCCCTGAACTGTCTGCTTGCATTCCTCCACCACTACGACGGGCGCGTAGCACCCGTCTGGCAGCAAACTCTCATCCCTTTTCTGTCCAACTCTCTAATGCAAGAGTTAACCGTTACTCCCAGTCTTTCATTTATGCAATAGGTCAGCTCTGGAACTGTCTCCGTCTGTCTGTATTTCCTGCTGCCTATGATCTCCAGTCTTTCAAACGCAGTGTGTCCAGGCATCTCAAAATGATCGGATCTTGAATTTGGCTCTCTATTGTATTATGTTTTTCTCTTGGAGGGAACTGTTACTGCAGGCTCATGGCCTTTGGTTCCTTCTTCATCGCATAAAAAAAAAAAAAATTAGCTGGGCACGATGCTTCTCGCGACATTAAGTGGTGTACTTCGGTACTACGCATCAGTTGGCCCTGAGGACGCATAACAATTGAGGCTGCAAGGTGTAAAACAAAGCTGCTTGTTAACCCTTTAACCGCGGGTATTGTTTTGGTCTGACTGTCCTCTCCCGTGGGGGTTTCAGCCAAATGTAAACAAACCTTTAAACCTTAATAACTCTGCACAGAATAAAGCTAGAGAAAAAAAATAAGGTACCATTAGAAAGTACTAACCTTCAGCTTTCCATTGATGTAGATTTCATGACTTTGTTGACTTTCATAGGACGGGCAGAGCCGTTAGAAGTGAGGGGTGTGAAATAACTATTTTACGCCCCACACACCAGTACCAAATGCCAACCACTCTCTCATAATAGTAATATAAACATATATGAACACTGTACATACGATAAACACCCACTCTGTGTTCACTGAGGTAGGTAAAAGGCACTTCCCTGCGGCTTCGCCCGCTCTTCACTGCGGCTGCGCCTCACTTCACTGCGGCGGCACCCGCTCACTGACGTTTCATGCGATCTTTTCATTATTTCTAACTTCTAATATTATTTTACATATAATCTGGGCAATATACATTATATTTACACTGCACTTATTACTATATTGCGTCACTGTCGCATCACAGAATTACACAAGTGCCGCAGAATTACACAAGTGCCGCAGATTCTCTTATTACAATATCACTTATTATACTGGCCAATATTTACATTTTTTTCTAGGCAAAATATCCCTTATTACTACATTATCTATTATACAGTTATTGGCAAAGCACGTCACTGTCGCATCACTATATATCACTGTCACTTTCAGTATTTACTCAGAGAGTGGTACTCGGCAAAGCACGGAGTTACACAGAGAGCGACTTGGCATTCCAGGCACTGGTGTGTGCTCATTTTTCTCGTCCGAGGCCTCCGTGTGGTGTTATGACATACTCTGCAGCGGCCCTGTGACAACCTGCCGCCTGCTGTAAGAGGCAATTTCACAAGCTGGTGCCGGCTCATGTAATTGCGGCACTCAAGATGGTCAGGTTGTGTGTCAGAGTGTCGCCTCAGGATCAATGCTGTCACCTGACCAAATCGTGCAAGCAGCTGCTGCACGACAGTCTTGGAAAACTGTCTCAGTGATGGTTGCCTTATGCCCCCGACTTGTGTCTTGTAGAGAATGAAGGCGTTGAGCATGCACATATCGAGCATGTGCAGGCAAGCCTTCTTGTACCATCGGGTGTTTCTCCTGAGACAGTCGATTTCGCCAATCATCATATCAGACTTATCAACAAGTCTCATATTGACATTGTAATCAATGACGGCATCAGGCTTCATGATTGGCTCTCCCGTCCTGTAGCTGACCTTCCCAGTTCTCTGCAATTCCCCCTTGTGGATGGTGCTGATCATATTCACGACCTTCTTGTCATGCCACCTGATCGCCAGAAGCTTGTCTGACTTCTTCAGGTGAACATCTCCCTTGGATGATGATGATGCTTCGGGGAAACTTGGCCACTCTTTCCTATAGCTCCGTACAGTGCCAACAGTGCCAATGCCGTGTTCAGCCAGGTATTTGGAGAGTTTCGGTGCTGTGTAGTAATTGTCTGTGTACAGCACATGATTACCACCAAAATACCTCTCCATCAGCACTTTTACAATGGAGCCAGAGAAGCCAAGGGAGTCTTTCCTGTTCACGTCCATTGTACTAGCCAAGTAGATGACAAAATCCAGGATATACCCCGTCTCACAGTCACACAGCACAAAGAACTTTATCCCAAAGCGGTGGCGTTTGCTGGGGATGTACTGCATGAATTTGAGACGTCCTCTGAACAATACCAGGGATTCGTCTATGACGACTTTCTGCATAGGCCGGAAAAATCGCATAAATCGATCCCTAATCCTGTTGAGAAAATCCCTCACTTTCCACAAAGGGTCAGTTTGGGACGGGTTTGCATTGTCAGCGAAGTGCAGGTATCCTAGCAGCTGTCGGAACCGATCCCGTGACATATACTTCCCGAATATTGGGATAGTAGTAATGTCATCCACGAGCCAGTACTCCTCCAACTCATGTCTCTTTATATGGGGCATCAGAAACATTAGTGCAAAAAAAAACATACAGCTCTCTGATTCCGACAGGCAACCACGACACTTGCTTTGGTGAGCCAATAGGTCCCAGCCCTTCTGCTGCACACTGAGCTGCATACCTATTGGTCTCATCGCTGACATGCTGCACGATTTCATCATCCATGAAGGCCAGGAAGTAGTCCACAAAGTCATCTCCTGCGCTGCCTGGAAAGGCAGGCTGTATTCCAGCATTTGTCATATCAAACGGCGGATTGTGTGGCTGAAAATCTGCACCGTCAGACCAAACAAATGCATCCACCTTCCCTGTGCGTGGTTCAGTAGAAGTGGCAGGTTGCATTGCACTCGTTTCCCCGTGAGAAGGAGCTGAGGTGGAGGCAATGGGTGAGGCAATGGGTGAGGCAGGAGGTGAGGCAGGAGGCGAGCGGGAGGGGGGTGAGGCAGGAGGCAACGGGGAGGGGGGTGAGTGCGGGGGCGGTGAGTGGGGGGGTGGCGAGGGTGAGGGAGCTGAGAGGGGGGCAGGCGGGGGGGTTTCTGACCTGGTGCGTGGTGAAACTTGACCCTTTCTACCCCGCTTATCACCTCGCTTATCTCCTCGCTTATCGCCCAGCTTTGCCCTCCAACTGCCACGCATCCCCTTTGTTCTAGGCCAGCCTGCCCTGCCTGCACGGTCTGCACGGCCTGACTTCCCTCGCTTTGCTGGCTCTGGGAATTCGTATTCCTCAGATGATGTAGACTGAGGAGAGGGCACGGCAGATGATGATGATGTGAGGGCAATATGGCTAGGGGAACGGGAAATTGATGGGAAATGCTTACTAGGGCCTGGTGTGGGAGACGTAAGTCTGCACTTCACTCCCTTCCCACGTGCAATACCTCAGATTTGCCCATAGGAGCCTTCCCTTTCCCATAGTAAGTTGGGGGTGGTTGGCGGGAAACAACACGATCACTTTCATCACTGTCACTATCAATGGAAAATGGTTCACCACCAATCACTGCCACATCATCACTGCTTGCTGTGAGTGTGTCACTTTCACTGCCAGAATCAAGAGTAGTACTTACTGTTTTGTCCAGCTCATTTCTAATTTCAGGAGTGCTCAACCCCTTCTGCCTCGCCGTCGGCAGTTCCTTCACCGGTGTAGAGGTAGAAGGAACACTAGCACTAATCACTTTTGAGGAGGAAGCGAGCGACGATGAGTCGGGACGGAGCGCCATTCTCACGCACAGAGCTGGACAGATACTGACTGATGCGGGTCAGGGCAGGGGTGGGCTGGACCCCCTTGGGGTTGGAGGAGGGAGGTGTGGGATGGCTGGCGTGAAAGAACTCGACAGCTACTCTTGCGTGAGACACTTTGCGCGCAGGAAAAATGCGCGGTGTTCAAAATATTCACGATCATTCCAGAATGACACCCGCGGTTTGGTCCAGTTTTGTCAATGTCATTCTGGAATGACACCCGCGGTTAAAGGGTTAATGCCAGGCGTGTCAAGTTGCCCGCTATAGTACATCACACATATAGACCAATAATCTACACACCAACGTAATGAAATTTTGTCTACAGTGACGATGCAGCTTTCAATGTATACGCTTTTTAACTTAACTTGGCCAAGATTTTCGTCTTTTTGTAGTTTATTTCAAGTAGGTCAGTGAAAAAAAAAAAACTACATTTCTGTTGGATTGTCTTCGAAACTAACCTCGTATTCTAGAGTTAATCTTTCCTTACGACTCAACATCCAAGGAGATGTCAGTTTTAGGTCAGTTTACAGTAAAGAGAATATAGTGTGAAGAGAGACTTACTGTGATATGGAAGAAATGGAAGTTTGCCGTAATGGTACTACATCATCATCATCATTATCATTTTAATCAGCCTACAAATAAATAACACCTATATAATAGATCTGTACATAATGTATGAATGCAACAGTTTAGGTCTGTTATGAAACTGCAGTATGAGAAATGAGTAAAGCCCCAGCCACACTAGAGCTCATGTTGCGTGCTCTGTTGTGCATCATGTTACCAAACCTGGGTTATCGTACCGCGGAGGGTCTGTGCCGCAAGCTTCTGGCAAATCTGGCTGAGCGACAGATCATAGTGACAGCACGCACCGCAATTCACGCAGTAGCTGTCTGGCTCTCCTGTCAAATTAAGTAGAGACAGCCACTGCTTGCGCCACATCATGTTTCATTTTTTCTTCTTTTTTGCACGACATAGTGTCACAATACTTCACATCACAGGCTCTTGAACTGCTGCCGTGTGGATATCCATCCTTCTCTTCTCGCAGCTCAGCGGTAACTTGCTCGCGGCTCGCGTTGACGCCTCATGCTTAGAGCGCTACTTAATGTACTAGGGTGGACATCACGGGTCTCAGCAACACAAGTTTGGCAACATGAAGCCCAACAGAGCGCGGGTCATGGTCCCTAGTGTGGACGGGCCTTAACAACTCTTTTGAAATATTACAGAAGACATAGACAGATGTAAAATTATCCAATATCCCCCCCTCAAAAAAAATAAATAATGATAATGGTGATACAAAACAAATGCCGTCAGATCCTACGAAAGTAATTAAAAACTCTCAATAAGGCTGTGGAACGAATGGGAAGCTGAGAAAAATCTGTACTCTCAGAATCATGCGAAATATGCCAAGCAACTATGCAGGGAAGGACTGAAGAAGAGTATTCGATATTCACACAACACACACACACACACACACACACACAAGGGCGAGCAAATCGTAACAATTCGTAATTTCCCCAAAATACATGAATTTCCCTAAAAATCAATAGAATTTGTGGGATTATATGAAAGGTATTTAGATTAGGGAAACTATTAGAAATTCAGAGAAAAATTATTCTGAATTCCCGTATACTATTTTGAAACTAAAAATATACTCGGAATATCCTCAAATTATTCCGGACTTTCTTACAAAAAAAAAAAAAAAAAAAAAAAAAACGGAGCCATAGAGGTAGAAAGAAATAATCAAAAGGGGCTGAATGCAGTGCTGGGAAGACGAAAGATAAATGAAACAATTGTACCGCTAGGAGAGGAGTTGGGACGATGCAGGAGGTGGGGGGAGGGGTTGGAGAATTGAATATGGAGGGAGGGGGGGCGGGGAAGGGATGAGTGGCGTTGAGAGGTAGAGAGAGGAAGTTAGATATTGAAGAGGAGGAACGGTTGGAGAGGGTTCAAAAAGGTTGTAGGAGTGTGGGGTTAGTGTGTTGGTTGAGAGTTTGGTCGGAGAAGGAAGATAGAGTTAAATCATAGCAGGAACAGGGTCAGCTAGGACTGTTGAGAGGTAGAGGTGTATGTGGAGACCGGAGCAGATACGCGTTATGTAGTGAGGCTGGATTGCACGGATGGGGATAGATGGTTAGGGAAAGTGTGTGGGCTTGGAGAGGGGAGTGAGGTGCATTATGACAAGGAAGAAAACCCAGGATTGTTAGGGGATTGAAATGACAGTAAAAACGAGGAAGTAAAGAGGTGTTGTGGTGCTGATCCAGATGTGACTGAAAGTGTTAAGAGAAAGAGTATGAGGTGTTTTGACCGTGTGGAAAGGATGGAAAGTGAAAGTGACTAGAATAGTGTATGAATGGGGCGAAGGGGGAGAGAAGTAGGGTAAGACCAAGGATGTGACAGAATGATGGAGTGAATAGATATACAGCATATGGAAGGGGGTGTAAGTTGGACGAAGGGCATCCAAATGACAGATAACAGGGAGATATGGAAACGAAATGTTTGTGGGCACGGTTTACGGAGTTATGGCGTCTGTCAATAGACAGAGACAGATAGCTAAGTTGAGGGTTGGGAATGTAGGGCTAGGAGTGTTAGGAAAGTGTGGTGGGTGGAGGAAGGAGATTTTGTTGGTTGGTTTAAGAAGTGAATGTATATTATTAATAGTGATAAAGACGTAGGATTACTGAAGATTGAGAAAGGATAGGGTCTGCAGGGACTCGAATGGTGCAAACGACTGGAATGAGAAGGGAAGGAGTTTAGAGAGGTTTTGTGTGTGTGTGTGTGACAGAGATAGAGAGAGAGAGCACAAACAATTCATGGGTTGATGTGTGTGTTTGTGGAGGGGTGGGGATTGGATAGACGGAAGAAGGCTGCGGGGGTGTGGGATTGGGGTGGAGGGGTTGGTTGGAGGAAGGAGCGGTGATGCAGGTGATGCATTCTGAAAGGGAAAAAGACCCAGGATTCAGGAGAATTCTTACAATGATCTCTTGCTCCTAAATAAGACTTTTTTTTTTTTTGGGGGGGGGGTAAGGAGAGTGAGGACCAGGAGCCATATATATATATATATATATATATATATATATATATATATATATATATATATATATATATATATATATATATATATATATATATTTTACTCTGTTTAATTTTTGTCTGGTATGTCATCTTTACCTATCTTTTCCCTTCTACCATACTCCTCCTCCCTTCCCTCATCTTACTCTCTTTTTTCCCTCCATCCCTCTTCTTTCTTCTCCATTAAAAACAAAATCTCTGGCAGGGGAAGAAACGTTGATATTTTTGTGTGGAAAAAAAAAAATGTCAGGGAGTCATTTGGAAGGCAGTTTAGGATGTCTGAGTGGCAAAAAGCAGGGATGAAGGAGATGAAGAAGGATTTCAGTGAAATGAAATGGGGAGCGAGGGATCCGAAAAGAAGCGAAATAAGCCTGTGAAAGGGAGAAGCTGGGAGAACAAAAGAGAGATGTGGCAACGCAGATGAGAGAGAAAAATGAGAAAATGAAAGGAAAGATGATATTATAAAAGGGATGAAGAATGTGATGTACAGTGGGAGAAAAAAATAGTGGAAAAAAGAAATGTAATAAGTGGGTATAAGAAATTTAAAACGTTAATAAAGATAACAGAAATTAACTAATGGAAAAGAAACTGCCTGATGAAGAGGTGGAAAAGGAAGTATAGAAACAACGTAAGAGGAGACGGAAAAGAGTAGTGATGGAAATAGATGAAGGCAACAGAGAGCATGAGAGTGGCAGGAATTTAGAGAATTATTAAATGAAGTTAGAATGAACTTCTGGAAAACGAGATGAAGGAGGGAACAAGGAATGAGAAGAGACATAATGCAGATAAGGAGGAAAGAGATAAAATGTAGGAAGAGATAATAGGAAACCAGCATGAAATAATCGTTTAGTGGACAGATAATCGGTGAACTCGGGGATATGACGTGTAAGGAAAATGTGGAATGAGCAAATGGGGAAACGAAAACAAGATGGAGGGGAATGGAATTGGGAAGTGGCGAAAACAGAATAAAATAAGACGGCATACGAGAAACGCGCGAAAACCGAGAGTTGAGAGAATGAAAAATAGAAAATGAGTTTAGGCCGAAGGAAGACTAAAATGATGATAGGAGAAAAAGAGAGAGCGTAGATACTATGGATTACGATAGCCACTCCGTAAGTAGGAGCAGCACAGGTTCAAAATGGCATCCTGTAAATTGGGTATAAGAGCATTTGCGTGAAAACGGTTGCAAACCCCAGTTTTAAGCATATGAACTAAAAGACCTTCGCTGTTCAAGTGCAAAACTTCTCGCAGAGCTTGCTAACATTCGTAGGAGTCGCAATATCGAACCGCAAAAATATCGATTTTGTTTTTCTTTCTTTCTTCGTCATCAGTCATAACTCCAAAACAATAAGGCGTACACGAGCGTACTATACACCATAACGATTCTTGCGAAGTGTAGATGTTTCTTTTCATGTTTAGAAAAACATTCAGACTACGGTTCGCGAGTTACGGCCTGAAAATCGCATTGCGGTCACGAGTAAGTATTCCAGTTTGTGCAATATTGGTTAGCTACAGCTCGCCTACAGTTAGGGACGTACTGTAAAGCCCCTGTCACACAAAAACGACTCAAGGGCCGATCGCGGCGCGACTCAAGGTCGTAACGCATTTTTTCATCAATCGTCCCTTCATTCTTGCGAAAAAGTGACAGGAAGCTTCCTGTGACGCTTAAAACACCGGCCTATAAATCATCATATATCGTGCCAGGTCATATTTTTCGGTGTGTTGAAAGATCCACTCACTCGATGTAGTGCTGCTCTCGGGTGTCTGCCCTTTCCTCTCCATCCTTCTTTCCTTCCATTCTCTTCTGTCTTTCTTTCCTTCATTCTTTCCTTGTCCTTCTGCCTACGGGTGACTTTACACTCCCTCATCTGTCTTTCTTTTCTTCATTGTTTCCACTTGCTTCAGCCTGTGGGTGACTCTACACTGAGTGACAAGCCAAATGGTTTCCTGTGCACCAGGAAACCATTTACTATGCTGGGTGGTAACCATATAACCAAATTTTGGCGCCTGGCGGTTTAGTGGGTAATTATTGCGCTCCAATCGGATTGAGCCGGTGAAGGTTTATATCCAAGGGATAGTTGGGGTTGATTGCTCATGTAATGCCACTCAGGGATGTGTGAGGCTGGTCACTCATCTTAAATGTCGGGACCAATCGCTTAGCCCCGGGCTCCTACGCTCCTCATGGGGCAATGTAGGATTGGATGATGAATGTATGGACTGAAAAGCACCAAGGGTAATGTTTGCCCTTATATCACATGTGGACATAATAATCGCAATGCTTCATCCAGTTTTTTGGGATGCTACGTTCGTAACATAAAAGAATGCTATTCGCAACACTGTTACATCCAGGTCCCCGACTGTACAGGAAGATGAACAAGGACCAAGGGGAAACAAATGCCTCTCTGTAATTTGTATATAACGACATTTACCACTAACACTACGAAGGAGTTGTGAGAAAAACAGTTTCCGGGAATCCTGTAACGAGGGCAGCGTGGTCTGGTAAGGGCGCATCTGAGCGGAATACTGCCCTCGTAAAACTTTGCTCTTAACAAACTTTTTTTTTTTTTACAGCTTCACCACAATACACCTGAGTCAGAACAATTTACATATTGTTTAATCCACTAGTCATAATAAAGTGGGTTGAAAAAAAAGCATTAACCTAGATTTCCGTCATTAAACACATTTTTAAAATAAGACTCCTAATCTGACAAGCCAGTATTCTCTTCTGTGTCTCTTTGTCGACCTAACTGTTTATCTATCTACCTGTCTATTTTCCTGACTATATATTTTTGTATCATCATCATCTCTCTCTCTCTCTCTCTCTCTCTCTCTCTCTCTCTCTCTCTCTCTCTCAGCACTGAACCTCGCTGTATTTTTTATTCACTAATCGTAATAAAGTACGTAGATTGAGGAACTGGGGATAACACATAATTCAACGCATTGTTTTTCTACAAGTCTCTTGGGCTACCAATGGACATTTCAGCCTGCTTTCCTCCACTCTCATGAAGCCGCGCCCACCTCGTCTTTGAATGAATGGCGATTTCTACTCAGGGGAGATCTTTAACCCCAGGAGTACAACTGATTTTTAAACAATTTGTCAATTCAATCCCTTTAATCACTTTAAAAGCAAGTAGAAGTTCTGAAAGAAAGAGAGTGTATGGCGACAATTCTTTCATGTATAAATGCCGTAATGTATAAGGCGTATGTATACACTGAATCGGGTGGAATCTATTAGTATGTACCAAATCAAGAAAGTGTATTTAGGTTATGCTTCCAAAATCTCTATTACAATGTTCATTTGAGGGACACAGTTTGATCATAAAAAAAAAAAAAAAAAAAAACTGCCATTAAAGAGTAAGGGTTCTGTGAGACAGAAAATTTACTGAACTACAGACATCATCAGCCGAGTTCAGTCACGTCTTAGGTTGTACGTTGCTCCGTTGCTTCTCTGTGAAGTACATGCCTTTGTAGCATACTCATAGGGTTACATTTTACTGTTATTATTTACGAAAATGTGTTGGTGATTGGGTGAAGAATTACGTAGGAGACTGTGGTACATGCTACCGGTACGTATAATAATGCCGAAGCTGGTTTTAAACACTGATATCTCGTAAATCTTGTGCTTACTTTATCGTTAAAAATCTAGTATTTTTCAGCCGATACACTGCATTTGTTAATGTTACCTAAGGTAGGGATTACACTGAGGATTTCGTGAGAGTGAAATTTGACGTGTATATTTTATAGATTTATCTATCTACCTATATATATATATATATATATATATATATATATATATATATATATATATATATATATATATATATATATATAAGCCAATGTATCTCTGCCCAGTGGCTTACCTCTAGGCTGTCTGGTAGAGGCTGCATGTAGGATGAGAAGTGCTTGAATGTAACTGTAGTGTTGTAATAACTTTGGATGTGTGTGTAGTCTGTGAACCAAGTGTAACTGGCCCGTCTTAAGCCGACTGGGTGCAAGCATACTAGTTTTCGACACTGGTTCAACCACAGCACCCCTTATGTCCGCTAAAACGGTCACGGTGGCTCTGTGAACGCTTCCCAAAATTTTTACAGCTCTGGTGGGAGTCGAACCCACGTCCACCAACGTGCGAGACACACACTACCACACATATATATATATATATATATATATATATATATATATATATATATATATATATATATATATATATGGAGCCTCTATGGTACAGTGGTAGTGTGTGTGTCTCGCACGTTGGTGGACATATATATATATATATATATATATATATATATATATATATATATATATATATATATATATATAATCATCAGCCATTACAAGTCCACTGCCGAACAAAGGCCTCTCCCAACCTTCTCCCCAAATTCCTTGATCAAGCCATTCCTTGCTATATTTTCCCTGCATAAGTCTCTACCTCATCTCTCCACCTTCTGTCTGGTCTTTTTCTGCTACTCTTACAATCTCTTGGTGTCAAGTCAGTCAGCTTCTTGTTCCATTAGTTATCCCATGATCTTGCTACTTGGCTTGCCCATCTCAGTTTTTGTTCTTTTAACTTCAGTAATGTCTTTGACTTTAGTTTGCTTTCTCACTGAAGTTGATTTTTCCTGTCTCTTAAAGATATTCCCAACAATGACCTTCCCATTGCTTGCTGAGAACAGATTAGTATTTTTTCCATCGATTTTGTCAGTTTCCAGGTCTCACAACAATACATCATAACTGGAAGTAAACATTCGTTATACTCTTTTCGTTTCATACAAATTTGCAAGCTACTTTTCATTATGCCTTTATGTTTACCGAAAGCTTTCCAGCCAATTGCAATGCATCTTTATATTTCGCTATCACGGTCTTCCGTTAATTTTAGTATTTGCCCCAAGTAGTTGTATTCCTTGACTGCTTCAAGAGTTTCTTCGCTTATTTTGATGACTCTCTTTGGTGTTTGTGGATTAAACATTACTATAGTTTTGCTCCAGTTCATCATTAGCCCTACTTGGAGACTTTCTTTGTTCAGGTTATTAATTTTCTCTTGCAATGTCAGCTGTTTCTGAGATTAGGACAATGCAAATCTTAACCCTCTTGCTCACCATAAGTTTTCGATAAGTTTTTATTCCGTACACAGAACCACAATCTCGCACAGGCCGGCACTGCTCGTGTGGCAAGGAAAAAAATTCAATGGCCCATTTTACCCTTGGAAAGTGCTTATATTGTTATAAATCCCTTCCCAGCATCTTCATTGGTGTTTATACTATCAGATAAGAAAAAAAAACATAAAACAGATGAATAGATGTATATAAATGAAGCCTGAATAATCTTTATGTATGTGAAAACTAGCTACTGATAACTTCCCAACATCACCGTGAAAATTTTTTCCCGTGATGCGCAGCTGCAAAGGACATGTCTATATGCAGAATTTCACGATCTTTCATCTGTGAAAATTTGGAGTTGATACATCCAATAGTTTTCGTGTAAATCGAAAAAAAACAAAACAAAAAAATCGCCAAAAAATGTCTGATTTGTTTATTATTTTGTATGTTGTTAGTGACATTGTAACAAACATAAATGTAAATTCTATCCAGTTTTGTAGCCCAAAGGTTAAGGAAGCCTATGATGTAATTCACAGTGTTATAACCACTGTTGTTAAGGAGAAAGAGAATTTTGAAAAGTTACGATGAGTTGCCCACAGTTTGCGCAGTGACAGCTCATACACTCAGGCCCGTAGGTTGAGTATGTTCGTCTTTCGTATGTTTTCCCCATATATTTTCACAAATATGTTACTTTGCTTTACAAAAGTATGCATAGGAAATCATCAGCTAGATCAAGCTTTTTTCAGATTTTTGATGCGACCAATACTTTACGAGTAAAATGACTGAGAGAATAGCAATGAAACGCACCACATTTTCCCTATGAGTAATACATAGTAAACACACAATTTATACCTTACACTACACTAATATAAAAACTAAACAAATATGCTGGTTACTCACGTCCTCTAGCAGTGTTGTAGTGTTTTTTGAGAGGAGATGGAGTTGCAAAGTGAAGGACAGGTACGATCACAGTCTGAGCGTCAGTGTGAGTATTTGTGATGTGTGAGTGTGTGTGTGTGTGTGTGTGTGTGTGTGTGTGTGTGTGTGTGTGTGTGTGTGTGTGTGTGTGTGTGTGTGTGTTTATGTTGTGATTTACTGCTGTATGCTTTCATCAGTATGATACTGATGAAAGCACACTCCTGTGCAGAGTGGCACACCGCAAACAGGACATATATAGCTGGTGTCCCTCCTCCTCTTGTTGAAGTAGCACAACACACACTGCAGCCTTTTCCTGCCTGGGATTCTCTCCAGGGTGTGGTGCAGAGTGGAGTCCAAGCGTGTTCTATCGTCGATATATCAACGGCGCTTGGACAGCGGTGCTCCTCCATCTCCTCGTCTCCGTACTCCTGTTGGAGGTGCAGTGGCAGCAGGTGGCCAAGTAACTCCTGATGGGCCAGCAACTGCAGGAGGTGGAGTGGTCATGGCAGTAACAGGTGGAGTTACTCCTGACAGGCCAGCTGCTGTAGGAGGTGGAGCGATTGTTGCAGGAGGTGGAGCAAGTGTTGCAGGAGGTGGAGCGATTGTTGCAGGAGATGGAGCGGAGGCTGCAGCTGATGTGGTTGCTGTAGGTACAGGTGGTTGTTGGCACGAGGGAAGGTCTGGGGTATGGTGAAGGGCATGACCCGATGCCAGCCACTCCTTCTCCCAGAATGTCAGGAGTTAGTGACATGTGCTCCTGGAATTCCAGTAGAGTCATAGGTCTCTGGGTGTTCTTCTTGTAGAGGGTGTAGGCATTGAACAGGGCCATGTGAATGAAATATAAGGTCATTTTCTTTGTCCACTTGACCATCCTCCTTTGGGCGGGGTAGTATTGGATCATCTGATCGAAATGAACCACCCCACCCATGTGCCAATTGTAGTCCTCCATCATGACGGGCTTGTTCACTTTTCTGAATGTGGTGGATTCTTCCGTCTGGACCCTTGACCTTCCCATGCACCAACTTAGGGATGGTGGTGTCACTGTGGAAGGTTGACACCATACTTACGATACGTTTGTCCTTCCACAACAACGCCATTACATTGTCCTTGTGTCTAGCTTCCACTCCATCACCAGGAAGGCGTTTAGCACTGCTGATGTCCTGCAGTTCCCGCAGTGCTCTCCATGCCAGTCGTACTGTGTCACACACATACACTCCCTATGCAAAGAGGCGTTTGCACGGTGATACAGAGTTGTAATAATTGTCCATATACAACTTGTATCCTTTCCCCTTCAAAGGTTCAATGAGGCCCCACAGTGTTCTCTAGAGACTTCTTCTCTCCCGTGTATACTTCCAAACTCCAAGTGTAACCACTCCTTGCCTCAGCCAAGATGTATAGTTTTATGGCATACTTTTGGGGCTTCATAGGGTTATATACAAGGAAGGAGAGCCACCCCTTGCAACCCAGAGATCCCTCATCCAGGCTAAGATGTTCACCTAGGATGGAAACCTCCTTGAACCTCTGAAGTAGATACTCCAGCACTGTGCAAATCCTAATCAGCCAGTCCTGATTGCCCTCGGGTATGGCGAGACTATTGAAAGCATGAAAGTGCTTCAGGATGGCCCTGAAGTGCTTTCCACTCATAGCTCACCAAAATATCGGGTAATCATGAATCTCTGATGAACGCCAATAGTGTCTTATGGTTGGCAGGTCACAAATCCCCATAAGAAAGTACAGTGCAAGGAACCGAGCCATTTCCTCTTCCTTGCAGAGGTACCAAACATCTAGTGCAGTCCCCAGAAACGTGGCATATTTGTTTGTCTCAACAATCAGGTACGTGAGTAACTCCCTGGTAGAAAAAAGTTGGATGTATTGGAGTGGTGTGGTTGGTGTTGCCACTCTCAATTGGGGTTTCAGTGAAGCGGCCAGCACTGGGGGTAAATGACCCAGAACTCCAAGCTTCCTCCTGATGGTCACCACCTGGGGAAATGCTTGGCTGTGTACGTGTGTGGTGTGCACGACCCCGAGACAGACGACTACCTCTCGACCACTTACCACTACCTCGCCTAGGCCCACGCCACCTTTGTCTTGGTGGTGGGGAAGGAGATGGTGATTTTGATTGTGTTGATGATAGCTGGGTGGATGAAGCTTCAGGTGGTCCTGATGATGGTGATGGTTGTGGTGACGATTGTGATGAAGATGGTTGTGGTGGTGATGGTTGTGGTGAAGATGGTTGTGGTGAAGACGGTTGTGGAGGAGACGGTTGTGGTAGTGGTGGTGCTGCTGCTGATGATGCTTGCTTATATTCAGGGGGAATGAAGTCTGAAGGGACAGTGGCTTTACAGATTTAGCTGGGGAAGATGATATGGAAATATCTTGGATGGGTGGTGAGATGCAGGCAGGTTGAAGTGTGGTGAGAGTGTAGGGTGACTGTGGGGGGAAAAAGGTCCGTGTTTGCAGTGGCGTGGTGGATGATAATGCGGCTCAGTCTCCAGGGTCAGGATGCTTTCAGTGGTGGAAGGCCTGACACCAGTGGTGGCAAGAGTGTTGGCAGTGAAGGCAGTGGTGTCGGGGATGGGTGGGAATAGGAATGATGGCAGGGATGGTGATGGACTCCAGGAAGGTGATAGATGTCATCTGAGTGATGACAGCAGGAGTGGTAGTAGCACTAGTGATGGGAATTCCGGCTCTTTCAAGGGAGCCGGCTCATTTGGCTCAGTTCAGTAAAGGGAGCCGGCTCTTTTGGCTCACAAATGACTCCTCATTTAGTACCACATTGGCTTTTATAAAATTTGCCCAAATTGAGCAATACTGCAACTTAAAAAAGAATGGATGCAGTCACAAAAAGTCTTGAAATATTCTCAATGCCAGTAAGATTATGATATTCAGCATTTACAGTTGGTGAAATCAAATTACCCTTACATATACAGTGTATTTCAACTCAAAGGCCACATGGAGGACTTTGCTCTCGTAATGCAGGGAACTTAAAAATATATATCTTCCACTTGTAGTGTAAATAATGAATAAAACCTTCATTTACATATAAAAAACAAAAAAATAAATATTAGCTAAATCTGGCATACAGCTGTAAAAAGTAGCCTAATCCGCCACTCTTCGCCCAATCTGGCAACTCTGTTATGGTGCCTTATGACTAAACCTCCACATGCGTAGTTGAAGGTTACCAGCATACAATAGGCCTATCTTTAACAACAAAGAGATGTCTCACTGTGCTTGGTTTTTAGAAATAATTGAGAAGCAGCGTTTCTGGGTCGTATTTAACAAGTGAGTGACCATCCTACCATTCTCTCTTTTATTAATTTCCCAAGAAAATAAAGAAAAAAGTAAATGACTCCCAAACTGGAGCCAGCTCCCATCGTTCACATAAAAGAGCCTCTATAAGCTGGATCATTCACGAATGACACATCACTAAGTAGCACCAGTCATGGCAGTAGTGAAAAGACCAGTGGTGGCAGTGGTGAAAGGAATTGTGGTAGTGATGGTGCTAGTACCACTCTCTACAGTGGTTATCACAGTAGCCTTGACCGCGAGTTTGCCCTAATCACCCGTAGGGTCATATTTCACCCTTGCTCTCCTGTTCCTCACTCTCTTCTCAACATATTCACTTTCCCCTTCACTTTCACTGCTTTCTTCACTCTCACATCCATTGAATAAGTATTTCATATATACTTCCTCTGACAGGCACTTGTGAGACATTTTTCTGGTTTGAAAATGTAAGAACAGCAAGGGAACGGTAAAGTTGGTTTGAAATGTTCGAATTTGGCTTACTCTGAAAATACATAAGAAACACATATAAATGTGGTTCACAAGCACAATGCACTATATACAACACAATATCATAATACGCACGTAAGGTGTGGACAGTGCAGTAGCAGCCAAACACGGGTTTAAATGCCCAGCCTCGTGCTCACACACCCTCTCAGCCTGACTGATGGGACAATACTAAGCTAAATATAGGCCGCTTACCCTTCCGATAAGCTCCTGGTTGTTGCCATACATTTCCCCTGGACCTGGCAACCCTCAGCTGTGACTCAACCAAATTTGATGCAAATCCATCCATAGCAATATTTTCTACGACCATTTACAGGGAAGTTGTGTCATGTTTCATCATTGGTTACTCTTCAGATTTCAAGGTTTATGACTCACATTGTGTCATCTTGTGCGAGGAGGTTAAGTGGTTTAGCTTTTCTCCATGTATGTTTATTCCTTTGTTTTCAGAGTCAAGTTTTCTTAAAATACTTTCTATGCATACTGTAAACAGTTTTGGTGAAATTTATCTCCCTAATGCACACCCTTCTCAATCTTAATTTTTTTCTGAGTCTTTGTGTAATTTAACTATAGCAGTTTCCTCTTTATATACAATTTTGAGCAATTTTACTATGTTATCATTTACTCCTTGTTCTTGCAATGAATGTATAATTGCTATGTTCTCCAGTGAATCAAATGCCTTTTCATAATCAACAAAGCCTAAATACAGTGATTTATTATATTCTGTAGTTTTCTCAATTAGCTGATTCACTGTGTGTAGATGATCTGTAGTCGAATACCTGCTTCAGAATCCTACCTATTCACAAGGTTGGTTTTCATATACTGTATATATATATATATATATATATATATATATATTGTCACGGAGTAGTTACCCCAATAGCGAATGGGTGAAATAGATGAGGTGATAACGTAACAAGACAGGTGAGCCGCCAAGATCGATAAATCTTTTCTCTCATCAGTTGCTGTCTGTAAAGGGTAACCTAGACCTCAATTGTGTTTACTCAGCAGTCACCTTTGCCTTCTGGGCTGATAACACACTAGTTGTTTTTTCCATAGTGGGTGTAACTTATAGTGTGGGAGGAGCAAAAGAAGAGTATTTGCCAATCGAAGCCTAAGTACAACCACTGCAAATTGACTTAGGACCTACACACAGAATTGCTATGGGAGAGTTATCTGTCTTTGCTTTGTGTTTCCACCTCTACCAAGTGAATTTTGGGGACAAGAAGTAACTGGCAACTCCTCTGGTGTTGGCAGGAGGTGGTGAAACACTCAGCACATCAGTGCTTGTCCAGAAGTGAGAGTGGGAGTATATGTTTCCGTCGCTCTGAGCTTGCACCTCTCTCATTTTCGTATGCATTACTGTTTGCCCTGTTATTTTCCTAGAGTCGAGTTGTCATGCCTGGAAAGTACTGCTCAAGGGATGAGAGGGTCCATATCATTGCATGGAGGCAGGATAATGTCCTATCAACACGATTTATGAACGTACTGGACAAGCAAAGTCAACTGTCATGAAGATTCTTGCTGCAGCGTGCAACCTGTCACCTGATGTCATACCAGAGCACAAGCATGGCAGTGGAAAGAAGAGGACGACTTTCAGAGGTACAGATACGCTTCTGAAGAGGGAAGTAATCAAGAATCCTCGACTGACAGCAGCAGAATTGGAGAGAATGCATCCCCAGCTGTTACAAGACGTCTCAATTCGAACTATCCAACACTGCTTGCAGAAGGATCTGGGTTTGCTAAGCCATACCGCAGCCAAGAAATCACTTATCACTGACTGCATGAAGAAGCAGCGCCTTCAGTTTGCCAAGAAGTACACACACTGGACATCGGATGAGTGGAGAAAAGTTATGTTTTCTGATGAAAGCACATTTCAAGTGTTCCAGGTGCGTTCTGCCAAGGTTCGTCACCCTGCTTCCCGTAGTCGATATGACCCTGCTTACATGGTGCCAACTGTTAAGCACCCACAATCAGTAATGGTATGGGGGCGTTTCTCAGGTGAAATGGGAAGCGGAGGCCTCTACTTTCTTCCTAAGAACTTGATCATGAATGGTGGCTGGTACATTCGAGTTCTGAAAGATCTTTTGTTAAACTTTTTTGCTATTCATGGGTGCGACTTTTTCATGTACGATTCAGTTCCATGTCACAAGTCAAGAAAGATGACAAAATGGCTTCAGGATAATCGGATTGAGGTCCTCGACTGGCCTGGACACAGTCCGAATCTAAATCTGATAGAAGTCTGCTTGGTAAAGATGAAGAAAATCATGGCAGAGAAGATGCCCAATTTGGACAACCTCAAGACTGAACTGACAAATGTCTGGTGCAAAGAAATGTCCTTAGATTACTTTAGAGATCTAAGTGGCTTCATGCCAAAACGCATCCAACTGGTCCTGAAAAACAAGGGAAACATGATTTCATATTAATGAATGGCATTACTAACATTGTGATGTACTATGATTACTGTGTTTTTTAACACCTTATTGGGGGAGGTCCTAAGTCAATTTGCAGTAGCTGTAACGCTTTCTTGGCTTTCTTGACGGCACGTCTTTGGTCTTCTGTAATATGTGTAAGGCCCCCATTGGCAGCAGGAGCCTCCATTGTTTGTGTATGGACGGAGATTATTTTTAAGACAGCCTAGTGGTTAGTTAGCCGAGAGAGGCGGAGTAAGTCTGCTTTATAAGCTCGATGACAATGTGAGAGAGACACATCTTCACATTTTGTCACTACGGTCACGTTACACTTTTGTCACATTTTCTTGCACTTTTCCTCATATTTTCTCACATTCCTCAATACCTGACTTTGATTACAAAACACACTGTTTGTGCAACATGTCCCATTTTTGGTTCACTCCTCCATTTACACAAGTGTGTGATTTATATCTGAATTATATCATCGAGTTCTCCAAGTTTCCTCAAGCTTTGTAAGTAATTAGCCTCCAATGACCGTAATCTGGTTAGATAAGAAATAACTAGTCTTATAGTTGTATTCTGAGGCCTATGTGAATTCCCCTTTGTAAAACGAATCGTGGTTTCTTCTTTAGTGTGTGTGAATGTTATAGTGTACGGTAAAGTTAAGTTAGTTTTCTTGTGAGCTTTACCTTACACTCTTTTGGTGATTAATTAAGGGTTAAGAGTGCACCGTAATATACAACCCCATAACAATATATATATATATATATATATATATATATATATATATATATATATATATATATATATATATATATATAGAGAGAGAGAGAGAGAGAGAGAGAGAGAGAGAGAGAGAGAGAGAGAGAGAGAGAGAGAGAGAGAGAGAGAGAGAGAGAGTATAATCTATCTATCTCTCTATCATCTATCTATCTATCTATCTATCTATATAGTATAATCTATCTATCTATCTATCTATTTATATAATACCTGATTTCACACTCTCATGAAAACCTTTGTGTAATCCCTACCTTAGATAGCATTAACAAAGGCAGTGTATCAGTTGACAAATACACGATTTTTAACGATAAAATAAGCACAAGATTTACGAGCTATCAATTATTAAAACCAACTTCGGATTCATTAAACGTAGCTAATACCACAGTCTCCTATGCAATCCTTCGCCCAGTCACCATCATTACCTTTATGATCACTAACAATGAACTTGTACCCTGATAATTAAGCTACAAAGGCAGGTAATTCACAGGTAGAGAAGCAACCAACCAACATACAAGCCAAGACGTGAATGAACTCGGCTGATGATGTCTGCAGTTAAGTACATTTTCTTTCAGTCTCACATAATTCCTACTCAGCAGTTGCACACACACACACATACACACGCTGGTGCAGTGGTAACGTTCACGCTTGCCATCTGGTAGACAGGAGTTCGCGCCTCGCTCAGGTTGCGAAAAGTTTCACTGACGAAGTGGGTGGTTACTGTCCCCCTTGAGCAAGGGGACGGGTGTGTGCGTGCGTGAAGGTCACAGCCTTGCCCTTAGATCGGACTATATGAGCTCTCAGCTCCCTTCTGGGAGGGTAAAAGCTGACGATCACGACCATCAGGTGATCCTGACCGACCCGGTGAATATTACACACACACACACACACACATATATATATATATATATATATATATATATATATATATATATATATATATATATATATATATATATCTGATCAATCTGTGTCCCCCAGATGACCATGATGACAGAGATTTTGGAAATATAACCTAACTACACTTTTTTGAGTTGGTACATACTATTGAGAAGTGGGATTTGCTAGTTAGGAAGTCTAGAGGGTTCTCAGTACTTCCCATATTTTTCCGTTACATGTCAGATTTGCCAGTTAACTTCCTATTTAGAGCAAGTTATTTTATAAAGTTATACATTTATTTGTATGTTCTTTTTCTCTGTAATGTTTCATTTATGTGAGTATTTGTTAAATTATGTAATTTTATCTCAGTTTGTATGCTAAAAAATATGGAATGTTATGTAGTGTAAGAAAGCTCTAGATATTTTGGATGTCTCTGATTTGGCAACAGTGGTAACTAAAGTATACTCAAAGACTCGAGTGTAATGCAAGATTATTTAAGGACGAGGAAGGGACTAGGGAGTTTCCAGTTCAGTCTGAGATCAGTCTGACTTGTGGCACTGCAAAGTTTGTGTAGCTATTGCATTTGTGATATTTATGAAGTGTAGTCGGCGAGCATACAGTGAAATTACTTGGTAAATAAAGACACTGAACGTGAGAAGCTTGTTTACATTCTATGCCTGTGCTGATCTGTGTTGTTGTACACTGAAAGGCTGCCTCTAGGAAGAACAACTCACTGGGCAACGTTCTTCCTAAACTGAACTACTGCTGTTGGAGCCTGTGGCAGTGTAGGATGGGATGTAACAGTAGTTTCAGGAATGTGGATCATTAGAAAAATGCTGCAGTGAGTCAAACCTTCAACATGGAGGCAGAAGGTGTACAGACGAGAAGCCATGCTAGGCAGGACGAGCTGTCATTGGCTGCAATCATGAAGCAATCACAGGCACAGAACAAAGGCCATATAGAAATGAAAGAACAATTGCAAGCACAGAGTGAACACTAGAGGCACAAAGTGAAGACCAGAAAGAATGATATGAACAGCTTCAGGTGGTATTACAGGAGCAACAGAGGGAATTATAACTGAGGATGCAAGGACAGCTAGATGCTTTCATGGTGGAAATGAAGGAAGAACAGCAACAGTTTAAGGAAGAAGTATATGCCAAGCTAGAGCAGCAGAAGTATAAAGTGAGTTTTACGCCAGGTACCCCTTTTTTGGATAAGGGCTAAGGCGTTGCCCCTGGGTAGAGGACTTTGGTTTGGAGCGTGTAGCATTTTATGACCGGATGCCCTTCCTGATGTCTACCAATGACCCTTGGGTGGATTCGATCCTCCGACCCTTCGGTCAGAACGTGATGAAGTGTAGACAGCATGTAGACGACCAGCTGACGCATGGAGTCCACCATGTGAGAAAATTGAGGCTGCACAGAAATATTGCACTCCTGTGCCTCATGTTAATGTACTGGGAGCATATGAAAAGAATGGACAGTGTATGGTGAATTTTGATGGATCCCAAGCATTTAATTGTAGCATTATAGGGTTGAATAAACAAAATGTAGGAGTTTTAAGCCCCAGTTTTTAATCCGTGGAGAGCGACGATCGTTCCATAGGTACAATACCTGCTGGGAAGCAACGACTAGGCCGAAATATCGTCTTAAAGAACTGAATGAAACACACATCACAGTCCTGGAAATGTTCGCGCGCATCCGGCAATATATATATATATATATATATATATATATATATATATATATATATATATATATATATATATATATATATATATATATATATATGACTATATAAAGTCACGTGGTGGTGAGATAAAATGGCCAAAAGATGAACAGCTGGTGGCGCAAGCAACCCACAATCCGCGGTGAGAGAGGTAAGGAATAGGGCATAATCCGCGAAAAACAGCCTACAGTATATTTACCATGGCCTTGAGCAATGATCACGTGATTACTGTATCATCAACCCTCTCTCTCTCTCTGTTTCTCAAACTACGATAAATTATCTTACAAATGACAACAAAGCATACATTATTATACAGTTTACCCATAACTCTCTCTCTCTCTCTCTGTCTGTCTCTCTCTCTCTCTCTCTCTCTCTCCGAGAGAAGATGGGAATGGAGAATGAGAGACAAGAGGGACGTCATTCATTCATTCCAAGGGACGAAGGGACGCTGTGCCATGCCTCTCTCTCTCTCTCTCACCAAAAAGAGGAAGGAGGGAATGGACAATTACTGAGAGAAGAAGGACAGCTGTCACCCCTATCCCCTCATTCGCACAAGTGACGCATTATCTGCAATTACTACAGTATATTTACTCTCTCTCTCTCTCTCTCTCTCAAATTACGATAAACTACCATACGAACTGACAACAAAGCATACATTATTATACAATTTACCCTTACCTTTTCTCTCTCTCTCTCTCTCTCTCTCTCTCTCTCTCTCGTGTGTGTGTGTGTGTGTGTGTGTGTGTGTGTGTGTGTGTGTGTGTGTGTGTGTGTGCGCGCGCGCGCGCAGATCCCTTAGCGCCTGGTGTGGGATTGGTGGCGTCACGGGAGGAAAATGAGGAAAATTTATGTGTGTGCTCCATGGTGTGCACGCGCACATATTTTGAGCGTATATGGGGCAGTGTGGGGCAGTGCTTGGGTGGTATCGAGAGTAGCCACCTGCCCCTATTTCCCATACAAATTTCAGCCACCTACTCCTCGTGGAGCGGTTTTGGTACGCCTTTCAAAAGCGCGCTCATTTGAGGACTATTGATTTTGACTCTGATAAGTCCCAAATGAGGCCTATCGCTCTCAACGGGTTAAGCCCCAAACCAGTGAAGTACATGGCTATATTGGAGGTCTAATCAAAACGAAACCTTAGGAATTTGATGGTAGAACATCTTAGGAAGCTTACCATGTGCCGTTTGAGTTACTTGCTGATCAGAATGGTTGGGATGATAGGCAGAGGGCAGTGCAACTTGCTACTAGCCCCAGGAGTGCTGCAATGGAAATTCTGGGCCAGATGTCAGTAGAGGAGAGGAACAGTTATCAGTCCTTAGCAGAAGTACTGGAGCAGAGATATGGGACAATGTACCAGACTGAGGTTTATAGAACAAGATTCCAGAGGTGTGTAGGAGCACGAGGCAAATCCCTGCAGAAGCTTGTTCATGACGTGGAAAGTATAGTACACAGGGCATACCGTGGAGCAGCACCCAACATATTGGCTATTCTTCCGAGGGACCAGTTCATCGATGCTCTTGACAGTGCAGAGCTGAAAGTGCAAGTGAAGCAGGCACAACCTGGCATCAGCCAAGAAGCACTAGAAGGGCTCTAGACTTTGAGTCCTGCATCAAGTCTAGAATGCCCAGTTTGCAAGCAGGTCGAAGTGCAGGATTCAAGCCAAGAACGGGGCAGGTACGTGGAGCAGAAAAATCTGAAGGAAGTTGCTGGTACTGCGAGAAGCCAGGACAGTGGAAAGTGGATTGCAACAAGTGGAAGAGAGAAGAGAAGATCATAAAAGATTGCTGGTTCTGCGAGAAGCCAGGACACAAGGTGGAGTGTTACAAATGGAGGAAGGAGCCAGAACAGAACAGTGCAAGGAAATCCACGATTGCAACAAACGAGTGCTGGACATGTGGTGAGGTGGGACACTTCAGCTATGACTATCCAAATGGGAAGGGCAGCAAGAAAGAGACTGCAGAAGATGAGAAGGATGAGGGTAAATTAGATAAGGCTGCTGACAATAGGCAACAACCAGCCAGTTTTTTTCCAAGAAATCCCACCTCTGAGGAAATCAAGAGACCTTTGACTGATAGTGTGCGAGAAGACAGAAGAACAGACGGCAAGCAGTGTAGTAGGAATGGGAATCTTAGCAAGAAATGCCACTGTACTATAGTGACAGGGCCAGTATCAGCTGTAGAAGATCAGAAGAGGATGCAGATGTAGGATGCTGATTTACAACAAGTACTAGAGCGGCTGCAGTGGAGTAGAGTGTGACCATCTTGGTAAGAGGTTTCCAGATTCAGCCCTGTGACTAAGAGCTACTTGAGTCAATGGGACCTTCTTTGAACAATGGACTACTGGAGCATCAGTGGGAAACACCCGATGGCCTCAGCAAGTATAGACAACTGGTAGTTCTGGAGAAAATGAGGTCTGAGACCTTGGATGAGTCACATAACCAGATCACTAGTGGGCACATTGAAATAAAGAAAACTCTAAACCAGCTGCGCAGAGGTTTTACTGGACTGGTATGCGACAGGATGTTAAAGAGTGGAGTCGGGCCTGTGATATATGCTGTGCCTAGAAGGGACCCAAGAATAGTGGTTGCACCCCTCTTCAGCTGTACAAGGTGGGTGCACCGATGGAAAGAGTCATGGTGGACATTGCTGGACCTTTGTCACTCACTGAAAGAGGAAACCGGTATATATGTGTTGCCATGAACTACTTCACAACATGGCCAGAAACCTATGCCATTCCCCATCAAGAGACTGTGACTGTTGATCAGGTGTTGGTTGACCAGTTCTTCTGTCGTTCTGGGATGCCACTGGAGCTACATTCAGACCAGGGTAGAAACTTCGAGTCTGTTGTGTTTGTGAGTGCTGCAAGTTACTGGGGATCAAGAAGACCAGGATGACCCCACTAATGCCACAGTCAGATGGTATGGTGAAGAAATTCAACTGGACCGTGGGACAAGAACTGGACAAGTACTGCGTAGAGCAGCGTTTCTCAACCAGGGTTCCCCGGAACCTTAGGGTTCCGCGAGAGGTCGCTAGGGGTTCCCAGAGAAATAGTGATAAATAGGCTAATCATATGTAAATGCATTTCTGAGTCATTTTTGTGTTTAATTTCATAATCGTAATTTACTATACACGTACGACATATTCTTGGAAAATTCTTATGTATTATCTTAGTCTTAACCTGTTATATCATTTAAAAGTATAATAATTATATGGCATATACTTAGCGATGTCTTTACGGTGCCAGTGAAACTGCCTTTAGTGGTCAGTAGACAGGAGCTATACGTGACGGATTCGTGTATCATCAAGTGTACAGGACAAATGCACGGTCTCCATTAGTCCTGTTTGTGCTTCCTGGCGCGCTGGTACAGTCCTTCATTCACCCACGTTATTTAGTAAATGTTACCCATCATTCAGGGGTTTTATATGACTTTTAACAGTTTAAGTATGTTTATGATTTTGTTAGTTTATGAGAAGTTTGTGTTCTGTCTCTGTCTCTCTGTCTGTCTGTCTGTCTGTCTGTCTGTCTGTCTGTCTCTCTCTCTCTCTCTCTCTCTCTCTCTCTCTCTCTCTCTCTCTCTCTCTCTCTTACAAGATTAGTTCTTCTGTTTCCTTAATTTTCTTCAGTTTTATTTGTTTAAGTTTTATTTATCAAGTTATTGTAGTAGTACTAGTAGTTGTTATCTGTTTTCGTTCTGTTTAGATGTGTTATATATGATTTTGGTTATTTATGTTTGTTTTTTTGTGTGAATGAAAACTTACGTATGAGGTCTCTTGAGCAAGCAGTTTGATTTCAGTTATTTATTTTTATTTATTTAAAATATATATTTTTTGCATTGCCAGTAAACTTGAGATAAACGTAAGTTATTTTTTGCTTAAACCAGTTATCAGAAAAAATATATTATGGTCTCCTTATGAACTTTATACAAGAGGAAGAAAGATTAATAATGATATATAAGGGTTCCATGTAACATGAAAATTATTTCAAGGGTTTCATAAGGGTAAAAAGGTTGAGAAATGCTGGTGTAGAGGGACAAACGGAATGGGACCAGGCATTACCTGCTTTGCTGATGGCATTTCGGTCGGCATCCCACGAGTCTATCGGCTACTGCCCTGCAAAACTGACGCTGGGCCATAAGTTACATTTACCCACTGACTTGTTAATGGGAAGACCACCTGGTGAAGAGCTGCCTACAGAAACCTCCAGCTATGCGAAGCAGCTTCAGGAAAGGCTGGCTTATATTCATCATCAAGTGCCAGAGGCTCTAAAGTTTTCAGGCGAAGTGATGAAGTGCAAGTATGATGTATGATACCAAGGCAAGTGAGGTGAGCTTCAAGGATGGTGACAAAGTTTGGTTATACAATCCTCACCGGAAGAAGAGACTTGCATAGCCCACGGGGCGAACCTTACACTGTGCTGGACAGTCTATTAGATGTAAAGTACCAGATTCGGGGAGGCAGAAAATCTCACTCAATGGTGGTACATGTGAATTGTCTGTGGCAGTACCATGTGCCAGGACAGTACAGCTGGGGCGTCTCCGAGGAATCGTGCTCACTCCCAGCCAAGGATGTTGAAGAGGACCAAGGAGCTGATGCACAAGATGATGGTGACATTTTCCCTTGGGAAGAAGTGAATCAGGAAGAACAGGGACATCGTTGGAAGTGGCATAGAAGACCTGATAAGCTGAAGGATTATTTTGTGTATAAGCAGATGTTTCATAAGGATTAAGGTTTATGTTTGTATACATCGTGTAGTTCTGTCCTGACGACAAAGGACTAGGGAGAGGATAGGCTCTTCAACTGCTCGATCTCTGGCAGCTTCCCTGTTTATACCGTTAACCCTGAGGTCATGCTCAGTGATCTCGTCCTAGGTCTTTTTTGATCTGCTTTTCATTACCCTATCCCCAGTATTAACACATCTCACTTTCTGCACCCAGTTACTATCCCCCATCCTCTCCACATGCCCAAACCATCTCAGTCTAGTGCTGAAAAGCAGGATTTGCTGGTTAGGAAGTCTAGAGGGTTCTCAGTACTTCCCATATTTTTCCGTTACGTGTCAGATTTGCCAGTTAATTTCCTATTTTAAGCTAGTTATTCTGTAAAGTTATACATTAATATGTATTTTTTTTTCTATATAATGTTTTATTTATGTGACTGTTAAATTGTGGAATTTTACCTCAGTATGTATGCTAATAATATAAAATGTTATGTAGTGTAAGAAAACTCTGGATATTTTGGATGCCTCTGATTTGCCAACTGTGGTAGTTAAAACTCGAATGTTCGAGTATATTCGAAGATTATTTAAGGATGGAGAAGGGACTAGAGGGCTTTCAATTCACTTTGAGTTAAGTTTGACTTGTTGCCTTGCGAAATTATTGTAGCTATGATATTTGTGATATTTGTGCAGTGTAGTCGGCGAGGATACCGTGTAATTACTTAGTAAATAATGACAACGAACGTGAGAACTTGTTTACATTCTTTGCCTGTGCTGATCTGTGTTGTTGTACACTGAAAGGCTGCCTCTATGAAGAACAACTCACTGGGCAATATCCTACCTTTACTGAGCTACTCCTGTTGGAGCCTGTGGCAGTGTGGGACTTGCATGTAACAGTACTAACAGATTACTAAGTAAAACAAGGGAACTAAAGAAAACGTCATTAGAACCTGCCACCGAATTCAGTGTATACATACGCCTTATACATTACTGCAATAATACCTAAAAGAATTTTCACCATACACTCTCTTTCATTCAGAACTTCTACTTGCTTTTAAACGTGATGAAAGGGATTGAATTGACAAATTGTTTAAAAATCAGTTGTACTCTTGAGATTAAAGATCTCCCATGAGTAGAAATCGCCAGTCATTCAAAGACGAGGTGGGCGGGGCTTCATGAGAGTGGAGGAGAGCAGGCTGAAATGTCCATTGGTAGCCCAAGAGGCTTGTAGAAAAACAATGCGTTGAATTATGTGTTATCCCCAGTTCCTCAATCTACGTACTTTATTACGATTAGTGAATAAAAAATACAGCGAGGTTTAGTGCTGAGAGAGAGAGAGAGAGAGAGAGAGAGAGAGAGAGAGAGAGAGAGATGAAGGCACAAAAATGTATAGTCAGGAAAAAAACAGACAGGTAGACAGATAAACAGTTAGGTCGACGAAGAGACACAGAAGAGAATACTGGTTTCTCAGATTAGGAGTCTTATTTTAAAAATGTGTTTAATGACGGAAGTCAAGTTTAATGCTTTTTTTAACCCACTTTATTATGACTAGTGGATTAAACAATGTGTAAATTGTTCTGACTCAGGTGTATTGTGGTGAAGCTGTAATTAAAAAAAAAAAAAAGTTTGTTAAGAGCAAAGTTTTACGAGGGCAGCATTCCGCTCAGATGCGCCCTTACCAGACCACGCTGCCCTCGTTACGGGATTCCTGGAAACCGTTTTTCTCACAACTCCCTCGTAGTGTTAGTGGTAAATGTCGTTATATACAAATTACAGAGAGGCATTTGTTTCCCCTTTGTCTTTGTTTACCATCCAGTACAGTCGGGGACCTGGATATAACATCAGTGTTGTGAATCGCGTTCTCTTATGGTTCGTACGTAGCATACCCCCCAAAAATGAATTAAACATTGTGATTAATATGCCCACATGTGATCTAAAGCAAATATTACCTCTGGTGTTTTTCAGCACACTAAATAATATGACCTGGCATGATACACAATGTTTTATAGGCAGGTGTTCTAAGCAACACAGGAAGCTTCGTGTCACTTCTCATCCCAAGTAATATATTTTGCATATTACTCGTTTTCACTGTAAGGTACGGTAATCATATGGCTTAATTATCGACATAACTTGTATCAGTAACACACAGTAGGATATAGAGTTGTAATGTGCAGAATTTATCACTAAGAAACAGGTGTTACGAAATTATCAGTGACTAAGAATATGAGTCATAATGTCAGGAACAATTTAGCATATCGCTGCGAGTAATATCACTAATCTGGAGTTTGTAATCATTTGCTGCATACTCCATTCATCTTTATTGTTACTTTCATATGCGATTTGCTTGCTTCACATCTATTTTTTACATTAACTCTCATCTTGATCTCCCAGTGTATTTCATTTCTTTATTCCTCATCCTTTCTTTCTTCTGCTCTTATCATAGGCCATTCTGTTTTGTGTCCCAGCTCATCAATGCTCTTAATACTTCTCGCTGTCATACTTTGCCTTGCTATATTACCGTTTTTTTTTTCTTTGTCTTCTCTCATTCAGTCGCCATATTCTCGTTGTACTATATATTCCTTCCTAGATATCTCGTCCTCACATTCCATTTCCATTTTTTCCCTTGCTGTTCTGATACACTGCTTTGCTTTCATGAGAAATGGAAAAGAAATCATAAGGAATGAGAGTGGAATGCATAGAGAAGATAGGATAGAAAGTACTGTACAAACTCGTCAAAATTATCGAGCGCCTAGCGCCGGGCGTGCAATACTTATGGCCAAAAAAGAATCACCCATTTCTGGGAGTAAAAATTGAGACAAACAAGTTTGCGGCGCTAGCATGACGTCACGGTACCCTGAGGCCTTCCGACGCACTGTTGGTTCCCACCTCAGTTGCCCACGGGCTGCCTGAGAGAGAGGAACTCCGCCGCGTCTCCCTCTCAAATTCCGCCATTTTTTACCGAGTGTCTCGCAGTGTTTTGGCTTTCACAACTTTGTTATGGCACCTACCCGTGAACTATCGAGTGAAATCATATCCCAGATCATTGCTCTAAAGGAGGCAGGCCACCAGACAAAGGAAATTAGTGAATTGGTTGGTGTGGCACGATCGACAGTGCGTCGTTGGTGCACGCCGTTTCGAGTGGAAAACTGTGGTGAAGTTCCCACAAAGAAACCGCGGTCTGGTAGGCCTAGGAAAACTTCCCCAAGGTCTGTTAATGTTTTAAAACGTGCAGTGGAGTTTAATCCTCGTGTGAGTGCAAGGAAAATAAAGGAGAGCAACCTGGAAGTGTTTGGTGAGGTGTCTGTGAGAACTGTGTCTCGTAGGGTCCATGAACTTGGTTACACAAGTCACAGGCCTGTGAAGAAGCCTCTTCTCACAAAAAAACAGTGACTTCGTAGGCTTGTCTTTGCTAATAAATATTTCAACTGGGGTGAGGAGCAATGGTTGTCAGTGTTGTGGTCTGATGAGGCAACGTTTAGTGTCACCTGTAACAGAGGAGCACGTGTGTACCAACGCAAAGGTAGTGACCCACTTGACCCACGGTATGTAGAAAGCACAGTTAAACATTCTAATTCACTCCTGGTATGGGCTTGTTTTTCTGGTCAAGGTTTGGGGAAGCTTGTTGTGCTTCCAAAGAACGTCAGAGTGAATCAGGATGTTTACCTGGAACTTCTGTGTGACCATTTACCAGACTCCTTCGAGCTAACAGGTGCACGAGTGTTTCAGCAGGACGGTGCACCTGCTCACAAGGCCAAATCGATCACAAATTGGCTTCGTGACTGCGAGGTATCATTCATGAAAGACTGGCCAGGAAATAGCCCAGACCTCAACCCAATTGAGAACCTCTGGTACCTCGTAAAGAAGAGTCTCCAAGGGAAGGACGTGAGCTCTCTGCCTAAGCTGGAAGCCGCCATTCGTGCCTCCTGGGAGAAAATACCCCTCCAGCACCTCAGGAGCCTTGCGCTTTCACTTCCAAGACGTCTCAGGTCCGTGAAGAAGCGTAAAGGATACCCTACGAAGCACTAAAGGCAATAAAATGCAATATTTATGTTTTTTCAATGTTGAAAGGTTTCTTTCGTAGGAGGGACGCAGGGCGCTCAATACTCCCGACGAGTACTTGTACAGTGAAATGCGAAACATGTGGAGTAGGAAAGTTTAATAACAGGGCATATAGAAAAGAGTATGCTTAGACTGATAGGTCAGATGAAATGAATGGTTATAAACAGAATGGAGGTAAACGAAGATATGAGTGAGTCTGATAGTAGGAGGGGGCGTGACAGACGAAGAAGGCGGATGGATAATTGTAAATAAGTAAGAATATGAGGTATGAGGTTCGTGATGTTAGGAACTGAAGGAGGGTCGAGAGAGAGAGAGAGAGAGAGAGAGAGAGAGAGAGAGAGAAGCTCAAATTACCGTTTTTCAACTTTAAGTTCGACGGATTTTCTATATCGTATATGTAAGAAGCACAGCAATAAAGATTTTAATACAATACTGTATATGTACATGGTTAAGCTTGTGAGATGGAGTCAGGATATTCGTGCACTGATTGTGAGTGAGTGGTGGTCTGGCCCATTTCCCAGGAAAATGCTGTTGACAGTTCTCCCTGTTCCATGTTTTCATTCCTTGTTATTGGACCCAAACTCATCAAGTCCTCAGGTGGGAAAACCGGTCCCGATGATGATGATGATGATGGCCAGAAATTTAACATCTGACATCTGCTTATAATCTACATACTGTATAACATCTGTTTATCACAAGTATTTACAAATATTTTTTTTTCCCTAACACAAGTAATGTGAATGTTGTTGAACATTTTTTTTTTAATGTGAAAAAGTGCCTTATTCGGATTACAGCAGCAACCATCAGGGGAACTATGTTTTTCTATGTTTCACTCGAGTGTTGAACAGATAGAGATGATAAAAGGCAGGTTCCAGAAAACGCTTTCATGTCTTTAGCGAAATTAAAGTTCATTTCACGGTTAATACAGTTGCCTCACAAGTCGCACCATAATGCAATATTGATGAACATGGGTACAAAAGGGAGAGTGGGAACAGTAATGCTGCCAGTAGTGACAAAAGTCTTTGTAGCCACCAGTAATCAGAAGTAATTATTTGTGAAGGACATCCATCGCCACTCTGAAAGTTGGTGGGCCTCGCTCACACTCCTTCAGCCCGTCCAGTTTCACGATTTCCGGTATGATTTTGGACAAGGCTAAATTTATTTATTTCGAAAAAAAAAATATATATTGTCAACTCATTTTCAGTTTTAGCATGGACTGAGCTTGTGTGGTGTTACATGTACCAACCTTATTTCACCATATTGTAGACGTATTTCATCCTAACCTTATTTCTCCCAAACCATATTTGGTCAAAATCATATTGCAAATTATCCGGATTTGGTCCTTACATTATTTCACCATAACATTATTAGACTCTAAACTTATCATCTAACTGTATTCCACCATAACCTTATTCATCCTTTACCCCTGCACTTATATGCCGTCTTTACATGCTGGAGCATCTCTGGAAGCGGCCCTGTCCGTTTGTCCCTCGCTAACGTATTTTTTCACAAATGAGGTGCTTCACTTCCGAAGACTATAAACGACTTCAGCGAAGCCACATGTTAGGGCCCTGAAACTCCCGCTTCACACCCACAGACTTTAGCTACTTTAGCGATGCTTCACATACCGGTATGGGCCTTGAAGCTCCAGCTTCCCAGTCGTAACCTTTTACGATTTTAGCGTAGCCTCATTTTATGACCCTGATGCTCCTGCATGTCTAGTTCATGAGCACTTGTTGTTTTACTCTTGCCACTGTTGCACGATAGGGTTTGGCTTCAGAGAGACCTTCTGAGCTGGAAGAAGTCTCTCCTAAATTTCATAAAAATCTTCTCTAAATTGATGGTGGGAGCAGACGACATGAGACGTATACCCGTGGTGTTCATCTCCAGAACTTGACCTGTGAGCCTGCGGTGGGTAATTCACCTACTATCTTGGGGTACACAACCTCTGTACCATCCAGGTTACCACAGTTAATCGTACTATGTGTTACCTAAGATAATCATTTTATTGCAAACCCACAAAGAGTGGATGGACACCTGAGTTGGGTGAAGCCAGGTGCTCACACCACTATTCAAATCCTGGCGCTTATATGCCAGCAGATTCACAGTTAGCGATGTTAAATACTCAGCCAATGGAGCGGTGGATATGGTCTAGAGACAAACAACAAGTGGCAATCGTAGGATAAAATTATCAATACCGTCAGTAAATTGACCTGCACATCCACATCCTGTATTCAAAGCTTCCAGATTTGTCAGTTTCATCCAACATCCATCCGTTTGATGTTGCTAAGCCGCTTTGCAAATTCTTTTTGATACATTTTATTGTGGTCATTGGTATGTTGATATTCTTAGTATAATAACTTTTATTTATTTATTGTTACCTTTGGAGGAACCACTTGTAAAGGAGGGCAGAGGAATGACCTCCATTAACTCTTCTGTGATTTTGTAACACTCCATATGCTCTACGTAATGCTGGACAATTGTAGTCAGCTTAAGGAAGACCTCCGGCAATGGTTTCTTCAAAGCTGGGTAAATGTACTGTATGGCGTTTGATGGAATAAAACATAAAATACGTCCTCGGGCTAAATGTATAATCGAGGATGAGAGTTCATCAGATTTTACAAAACTCTTTCTCCACTGCTGGGTTTAATGGGGTCTATAAAAGCCCGCGTTGCTTAAAGGCAAAGCGGAGATCCTCTCTTTGGCTCAGTGGTAACGTGAACGCCTATGAAACTCGAGGGCCTGAGATCATACCTCTGCCAGACCAATGACTGATTTATTAAGTTTCAGTCTAGTCATGAAATGGGTAACCATTTGAGAGAGGCTTGGCATTTTCCAGGCCACCCAATAGTATTCTTTATTTTGCTTCCTACATCTTTTTCATATCGACATAGATTACATGAATAACACACAAAAATATAGTAACGGAGCAGAATCAGAATTAAATCGGTAAGGAAGAGATGGTGGTAAGTTTCCTAACCAAACAAGAATACCAGCCCAGGATACATGACTGCCATTCCTCAGTCCACTCGCTCTTATGCTGCTGGTGTAAGAACACTGGATATTCAGTTATCCCCCCCCTCCCCCCCAGACTTGGTGTCTTGTTGTCTGGACACGTGCATATACAATATAAGATAAAGTAAACTTTGGTTAGGTTTGCATTAGGTCAGAACAGAGTGCTTTGTTCTGACCTAAACGTACGTGAATGAAAGAGTAGCAGGTTTGCTGAGTCATAGCCCAAAATCGTCTGCTAAAACACTATTTTTCCTTTACACATATGGCATATCCGTCATTTTCCTCCCTGTCGCATTATATCGGAGAGAGAATCACACAGGAATATACCAGACCTCTCGCAGTTTAGGAGTGTTAGCCAGCAGAAGTAAATTGAATACGTAAATATCAAGAAATTTTTCCCCAGTTGCACGCCATCAAAAACATTAGTCTTTCGAACTTTCCTCCACTCTTAACCTACTTAAACTTGCATTACCTTATTCTTATCACTGTTATTCTCTTTCTCCATGTGGTATATACATTATCATCATCATCATCATTGTCATCATCATGGTCTTCTACATCATTATCTTAATCATCGCCATCATTTTCGCTGTCATCTTAATAGTTATCATCGTCATCATCACAAAATATGGCTAAAATATATATAAGCATATACGAATAATTTTTCACCTTGTAGACCTTGACAGCTCACTGCAGGCCACACACACATTCTGTGTGTGTGTGTGTGTGTGTGTGTGTGTGTGTGTGTGTGTGTGTGTGTGTGTGTGTGTGTGTGTGTGTGTGCAGTTTTATAACTGAATGGGAAGGATATTAACTGTTCCACGCTCTCCCTCTCAATTCCTTTAATCCTGTCTAATTAATGACATACAACTGTTTGAAATAAATATGGTTTGTAGTTGCCTTTTCAAGGGTCCAGCATATGTGGTGAAACCCGTGTTAGTTATTAACTACATAACATTATTATAATCATTATCGTCGTCATTTTCATCATCATCGTAATCGTAATCATCACTATCATTATCATCATCATCATCATCATCATCATCATCATCATCATCAGTATCATCATAAGCCTGCGTCATTCAACTGTGACAAATCCCTCTCTCAAATTTCTCATTCGTACTTATTGATTAACTTATTTCACCCGTAAGTGTGCGTGCGAGCTTAGGTTAGGAAAATATCAGTTTACTCAACGTCATTAATTTTATAGTAAAGAGAAAATCATATAGTCTCACTTTCCATTCTTTCTTCCATTCTTCCTTCATTCCTTCTTTTGTTTTCTCTCTCCTTGCTCCCATCATTTTCTTTTCTTTCCTTCCCGTTTCCCGTCCTTCCTTCCTTTCTTCCATCCTTCCTTCCTTTTTATTTCATTTCCGTTCTGAACTCATTGCGTATCCTTCACAGAAGCAGCTCTCATCTCTTCTCCTTTTTCCCCTTATATATTTGATTTTACCCATCATTAACTTATTTTCTTCCTCTGTTCCCTCTTTAGCTGCTTGTCTGACTAATCACATGTAATGGTCTACGATAATCTTCTCTTCTCTTATCTCTTTGTCCATCTTTCCTTCTCTCTCTCTCTCTCTCTCTCTCTCTCTCTCTCTCTCTCTCTCTCTCTCTCTCCCTTTTATTTTCTTACACAGTAATTATCTTATATAGGTAAGTCTTTCCTCTGTCTTCCCGGACTACCCTTTTTCCCCCTTTTTATACTTTAATTCTCTCAGTTCTCGCCTTCCTTGTCCGACATTATTATTCTAGTTGATCCCTTCTTTCCACCCGTCCTTCCTCTCACTTTCCCTCAGTTCTTCTTTCATTCCTCCTTCTTTTCTCTCCTTCTTTCCTCCCTCCTCCCCTCTCCTGAAGTTTCTCTTCCTGTCTCTCTGACTTCCAAAAGGACTCCCCAGTTCACAACATCTTTCTTGACCCATTATATACTTTGTACAATGATGATCCTGTCCGCTCTCCTTCCTCCCGCTTTCCCTCCTCCCTTCCTCGGATTATTATTATTTTTTATTATTATAGCCATGTCTCCTCATCCCTCCTTCCCTCTCTTCCTCCTTCCTTCCTTCCTTGAGTAATTATTAATCCTATATCATTATATTCCTCTTTTCCCATCCTTCACTTCATTCTACTTTCCCTCCTTCCATCCCTCTTTCCATTTCCCCGCCCTTATTTCTTTTTTCCTTCCTTTTTTCCTCCCTTCATTTTTCATTGACTCATTAATTATTCCTTGCAGTGAAAGTTTTATTCTCTTCCCATCCTCCTCACAACCACCGTTCTTCCAGCAGTCATTCACTCCGTCCCTTCTCACGTCCTTCCTTCCTTGCTAGCCGCTCTGCCTCACATTAACATTTTATTTTTAGGCCACGCAAAAAAAAAATATATATATATATAGTGAGGTATAAACCTTGATAAAGTTCAGTGGAAACGATCCCGTGGGAGAATTTCACTTCCCAAGAATAATATTCACCTCCCGCATGCATTGCCAAACAGCAACCTGCCGAGCGTTCTAGAATACTGTTGAAGACTTTGGATTACTTCAGACGGCGGTGTTTTCCTGTGAGACAGGTGTGGTTCATCTGTGGCAGGATGTACATTTTTTGGCAGGTGTGGATTTTAAAACTAAATATAATGTATGAAAAATTAATATTAGAAAATGCTACAAACTGTATTACAGAACATATCCCTCACTTGCACCTATTGTCAGTATGTCATGCAGTAAATAAATATGTATATTCCTTTTAAACACCTTTTCTTTTTAACACCTTTTTCATCAGGTGCACATATATCACTCTTTGTTTTACGTCCTCCATCACGAGCAGACGCTGGCGAACTGATAGCACAAAAACAGTTCATGTGAAGGCATGCCTTCTTGACAAGCTACCACAGGGCGAATTTCCCACACGGCAATACACCGTTTGAGTGAGGTGGGTCTAACTCCCTCCCTCTTTCATTTCCTCCTCATCTCACCCTTTCATCTTCCATATCCTTCTTTTCTAACTGAATAGCTGTCTTGTAGAATGAAAACAATATTATCCTTTCCCATCCTTCCTTCTCTAGCTCATTGCTTATCATGTTAACTTCTCGCCCATCCTCCCTTCTTCCCTCCCTCCCGTGTCTGATGCTTCTCTCCCCCTTTCCTTCCTTCTATTACCCTACTCCTACACTACATTCTCGCCTTCCCTCCCGCCCCCCCACACACTCTCCTCCCCCATTACCCCCTTCCCTCCCACACACATCCACACACCCCCAAGCACAAATTTCTTCTTTCTACTCATCTTTCCCTCCTTCCATTCTTTCTTCTCTGCCGCCCACCTTGCGTCCGGATCTTCAATACCACCGTGGGAAATCAGAGCAGAAGCCCAGCAGGAACACTAGCACAAAAAGTGAGAGGGAAAATGTGTGGTGGAGCCCGACAGAGTATGTGAGCTGTAATTGCCAAAGCTACACACACACACACACACACACACACACACACACACACACACACACACACACACACACACACACACACACACCACACCTCACCTCACGAACCCTTCCACCCTTCCTCCCTCCCTCCCTCCATCACTAGCACTGACTCCCTAACACTCAAGATAATTTAATGCTGGCCTTTATTTTCACTCCCCACCCGACAATGTCAGAGGAAGGTGTTGTTATTACTGGAATCAGTAGGTGTCCATCCGTAGAGCTGGGCGACAGGGCAGCTGGCCGGGCATAGAGACTTCGTTTTCGAGCCAGAACTCAGAAAGTATTCACTATAGAGTCATGAAATTTCACGTAGTTATGTGTCTTATAGTGAATTGGTGCCTTTTAATAGGTACAGTAGAAGAAAAAGGAAAAAATGAAAGTTCAGAGATTTCAACCTGACCTGCGCAAGGAATCTGAAGGGCGCAAGTTACGTGTCCTTAAACCGTTCTTCTTACTCCCACCTTTAAAAGAAAAGACTGGGGGGAGAGTTGAGGGCCGTTATGAGAGTGGTTAGATGTGCAGGGAGGTGGGGGTATGTGCTTGGTTAGATGGCGAGTTGCAACAGCATGGCGTGCTATACGTGCAATACCTGACAATTTTTCACGCTCCGTACTTTAGAAGGTACGGTAATCGAGTCAAGTTAACCCTACTTGCCCCTGGCAGGATTAAGGCAGCAAGATTTACACATCCCTATTATTCAGCATTTTGTGTAGCCCTTTAATCTTCCTTTATCTGGAGCTCAAGTATGGCTTTAAGGGCATCGCCATGATATTCGCACCGTATTTCCACAAAGCGTAAACATTATAGCTCCAAATCCAGATTTGTTCTGAGGTTATCCAGTGAAGCATTCCCACAGAGAACTGAATGTAGTCTGACTGCATTCAGCCTTATATTTAACCCTAATCCACCCCAATCCCCTGGCCACCCTAATCCACCCCAGGAAGGGCAAGTTTGCCCTTGCCTGAAATTCTCTGATTTCAACTGAATTAATGCATGGAAAGTAGTTCTGTAATTCCATTTTCTGTTTTCTAAATCTAATAGCAATAGTCCCTGATACCGTCCATAGGTACATTGTGGTCGAGGTGGTCAGGTTCAACAATATTCTCAGGCAGGTGGTCATATATGAGACGGCACAGTAGACATCATCGCCATTCAATAGTTCCAGATTTTCCTTGCGTGGGTAATCCATTTAAGCAAAATTTTAGATGTTTCCTGTATTTTATGGAGTTCCTAAATTCAGTTCAATCCCAGTTTAATAAATACAAAGTGCAGAAGACTTATATTTGTCAACATACATGCCCTTGGGGCTGGATGATTGCAGGGCCCCGACTCATCATCATCGATCATAGGGCACGAACAGTTCACAACATCCCTACCCTAATGCGCCCCAGGGGAGCAATTTTGCCCCCCTCCCTCCTGTGATTCTCTGGTTTCATTTGAAAGAATGCATGAAAAATATTACTATAATCCCAGTTTCTTTCTAAATCAGATGGGAATGATCCCTCACCACGCCCACATGGTGCATGTGTGCATTTGCATGTGTGCTTTTGTGTATGTGTGCATGTGTCACATGTGTCACGGTGACCAAAGCAACAGAATGACTGAGCAGATGGCTGGCTGCCCCTGCTACCAGCTGCTCTGTCGCCGCCACCGCCGCCACCACGCTCAGTTCCTCGGGCTGCATGTGTGCAGGTGTCCATGTGCGCTTGTACATGTCACAGTGACTATGACAGCAGGATGACTGAGCAAATGACTGGCCCTCCCTGCTACCTGCTGCTCTGCCATGGTGCTCAGTGACTCAGGCTGCATGTGTGCATGTGTGGAAGTGGGCATTTGCATGATTGCATGTGTCACAGTGACACAAGAATTTGCAGGGGGGTCCACTGATATGAGAACAAGGAGAAATTAACTAAAACACGGAGGGAAGGGAATACTTGCTCTTTCTGGGGTGGATTAGAGTTAAAGACACCGTTTTTTTTTTTTTTTAATGGAAAAAAAAAGGTGAACTTGAGGTTATAATGTAATTTTAATGAAATGTAGCCGCTGTCGTTATGAAGTGATCAGTGCAATACTCCTGCCCGTCAAAATAGCTTAGACTATTACAAATCTAACCTCATAGATGTCAAAGATAAAGGAATGGCAACAACGCAAAGGTGCGGAAATAATAAGACGATTTTTTTTCAGTTGAGAGTGCGATAGGACAACTACTGTATAGTATTCTATTCCGGTAACGCTCAACGAATTTATTCAGCCGAGAGTGAGTCACAGGAGCCTCAGAGTGTTAATGGCGTTTGTCGTTGTTTGTGGTCTAAGTGTGGTATATTCGTCAGTTATGATGACTGCCTTGTACCTCATTCTCACAAGTGTATTTCTTCATACAAAATATTTTCACTTATCCTTATGCAATCAATGATGGAATATAATAGTTTGCAAGTGAATGTCAAGTTCCTGTGCAAAAATTAGTGTAAATGACTGAAGGACTTTTTCCTTACAAGTTTCAGTGCGATATCCTCTCCTTTTTGTTTGTTCTATCTAGTGTCTGTTTTACTTAACCCTTTAACCCCCAAAAGTCATTAGTTATATTACTTCGTGTGACAAACGTTTTAAGTTAGTTTAGAAACCGTACTTATGAATGGATTATTGAAGGCCATACCTGATCGTTTATTCCGAAAAATCTCTCCGGAGCTGAATATAATCGCCTGTAGACTACAAGAACAAAAGATGAATGACCTTATCTTGTGAGATGGTTCAATTAAAAATGAGCTCTCGTCTTAAGCTGTTACATTACCAGAAATATTGCAGGAACAGACTCAGGCGGGGAAGATATCTCTATAATGTGTATGGAAACTTAGTTGGCCTAATAGTTCAGTTGGACTTTTCTGTAACGCTTTCCTCGTCAATAACGGTCATTTTGAGTGGCTGCAGCAGTAGATATTGGTCTCCATGGGAGCGGTTCAGTTCCAGCAGATGGTGATACTCACCAGGGCACCTGCGTTTCTGATGGATCAATGATGTACTGATGATCAATGGATGGATAATTGTCGCTGAGTCGCCTGGTAGTTTATTTTTTCCTAATGCAAGAAAGAAGGAACCAAAGGCAAGGAGCCCGCAAGATTGTTCCCCCCAAGTAAAAACAATATCAAGAAAAAAGACAGTCGGATTCAAGACACATTCATTTCATTTCGAGATGCGTGAACATACTGCATAAGAAAGACTGGAGATCATAGGCAATAGGAAATACAGTAAGAAGTAGACAGTGCCAGAGTTGACCTGTTGCATATATGACGGACTGGGAGTAACGGTTAACTCTTGCATTAGAGTTTGATACAAAAAGGATGAGAGTTTCTTGCTAGATGGGTGTTATGCACCCACCATACTGGTAAAGGGATGCAAGCAGACAGTTCAGAGAAGCAATGGCCACTGAAGTAGAGATGGAAAAGAGATAAAGATGCAATAGTGTGGCGATGAGACCGAGGTTGAAAGAAGCCAGAAACAGGAGGAGAGTTAATAAGACGAAAAGCATTTGACTCCATGTTGAGAAGAGCTGTAAGTGGGGATCTTCCACACATGTCAGAAATGTACTCTACACAGGGGTGAATAAAACCCGTGTATAAAGTCAACAACTGTGCAGGGGTAAAGAAAGCATGGAGTCAACGTAGCACACCAAATATCTCAGAAATAGATTTTACAAGAGAGGTAATATGATCTTCCCAAGATAAATCCCGCGAAAATGAAACCCCAGGTATGTTTAAAGATGATGCAGGATTGAGTTGGATATTATTAAAAATTAGAGGATACTCCTGAGAAGATTTTGTCGGGTGGAAAAATGTAAAAACTTAAGTTCTTGATGCATTAAAAACAACAAGATTACTTTTACCTCAATCAGGGATATGAGCCAAGTCTGAAATTAGGTGTGCCATAGCCTCATGTTTGCTGAAGTACCTGCTGAGATGGACGCTGAGAGAAGCGAATGGAAAGTTGAAGGGTGGAGTCATAGGCGTATGAGTGGAGAAGGTTAGATGTACAGCTTAGGTCACTGATGAATAAAAGGAAGAGAGCAGGAGATAGGACAGAGACCTGAGGAACACCACTATTGACAGCTTTGGGAGAAGAATGGTGACCGTCCACAACAGCAGCTGTAAAGCGACCAGAAAGGAAGCTACAGATGAAGGCTCAAATAGAAGGATAGAAACCACAAAAGGGCAGTCTGGATATAAAAGATTTAGATCAGACTCGATCGAAAGCCATTGAGATGTCAAGCGCAGTGGCAAAGTATTCGACGAAGTCTCGTAAGAAGGATGACCAGGAATCTGAAAGGTAGGTGAGAAGATTGCCATTGGAGCCCATACTGACGAACAGAAAGAAAGTTGTAATAGGAAAGGTACTCTATTTTTTTTTTTTTTTTTTTTTGTGCGTTGAGAACAGACTCGAAAACTTTTTAAATACAAGAAGTTAAAGCAATTGGGCAAGAGTTCGAGGGCTGGGAATGGTCAATCTTCATTGGAACAGGCTGAATGTGAGCAAACTTCCAGCAGGAAGAAAAGGTACAAGTTGGCAGACAATGGCGAAACAGTTTGCCTAGGCAGGGCGTAAGCACAGAAGCACAGTTCTTGAGGGCAAGGAGAGGGACCCCAATAGGCCCATGTACATTGTTAGTATTGAGGCCAGTGATGGCTGAAACTACATCAGTTGATGAAATTTTAATGTCAGCCATGAGTAAGTCAGAGGGGGAAGTGATGGAGGAACAGCACCGGAATTGTCTAAGGTGGAACTGGAGGAGAAAGTCAGAGCAAAGAGATGTGCTTTATCAGTAGAAGATAGCGGCAGAGCCATGAAAGTGGAAAAGAGGAGGGAAGGGTGGTGAAGTAAAATTGTTAGAAAGGTTTTTAGCAAGGTACCAGAAAGACTGGGAAGAATTCGATTTTTTTTTTTTTTTTTTTGATAATGAATGGAGGAAGGAAAAACAAAGGAAAAAAAATAAGTCCATGTGCCTAAAGGCAACCTCCATTCATAAAATACTTATAACAATTGGATTTAAAATCGAGAGGATTAAATGTATGTGGGAAGCAACTCCCAGGAAGTGAATTCCAGAGAGTAGTAGTTCTGGGGATAAATGAATGTAGATAAGCAGAGGTTCTGCATTGTGGGGGAGAGAGTGTGAGTTCATGGGCGCTCCCAGCTGCCCAAGTATTTCGGGAGAAAATATGAAGGGGAGGCACAATTGACGCCAGTTCGTTAAAGCACTTATGGTAAACATATCGATAAAATAGTGGTAAAGAAGCAACATCTCTATGTACTGATAACGGAGGAAAGCCCTGCGTTATGGCAGGATTATTGATTAATCTAATGGCTTTATTTTGAATTTTGTCCAACTGCCTCAGTGCAACTGCTCCACATCCACTCCACAGTGATGAACAGTATTCGATCTGAGAACGCACATGACTTTTGTCTACTGTGGCTATCTGCTCGTCAGTGAAGAACTCACAAACTCTGTACATAAGTCCCAGTTTTTTAGAAGCATTTTTAGCAAGGGATTTAACATAAGCTGTCCAGCTTAGGTTGGGGTTTAGAGTAACACCTAGGATATCAATTGTAGTGGATATGGGAATACTGACATCATTTAAAATTATGTGAGAGTCTGAGGGATTCTTTCTATTGAAGAAATTAATGTATTTAGTTTTCTGAGAATTAAATGAGACCAGATTTGTTTGTCCCCATTGCTTATTTTTAGAAAGCTCGTGGTTCAGAGAAATTGCTGTGTTTATTTGGGAATTTATAATATCAAATTGTGTAAAGGAGGTACTAAATGTGAAAGAACTATGAAGGGTCGAGCCATCAGCATAAGAGTGTATTGGGTTGTGCGTGACAGATAGGAGGTCATTTATATGTATGAGAAAGAGGGTTGGCGCCAAAACTGATCCCTGAGGTACGCCAGCATTTATGGAATGAAACTGAGAATAAATTCCATCTACCATGACCCGAATTTTTCTACTTTGAAGGTAAGAAGAAATTAGAGGAACCAGTGATGCAAGGCCATAGTGTGACATCTTAGACAATAAGGCCTGGTGCCATACTCTGTCAAATGCTTTTGAAATATCAAGCGCTACTGTGTGTGTTTCACCGTGTTGGTCTATTGTTTTGTTAATCTGATGGGTAAGAAAACAAAGAATATCTACAGTTGAACATTCCTGTCTAAATCCATACTGCCGATCATTGATTAATTTTTTGAATTCTATGTGCTTGACTATGTGTTTGTTAATTAGTGTCTCAAAAACTTTACCAAGAACGGAAGTTATTGCAATTGGTCTATAGTTTGATGGATCATAAGTTGCCCCCTTTTTAGGAACAGGATGGATATTTGCTTCTTTCCAAGGGGCTGGAAAAATTGAGGTACAGATGCATAAGCGGAAAAATTTTGCTAATACAGGAGCCAACACTGAGGAGCAATTTTTGATACTATTGAAGGAATTTCATCGGGACCAGTGGCTTTGTCTGCTGATAGATTCTGTAATACGGCTTGTACGTATCTGGTGTGAATCATGAAAGGAGGTATTTGAGAGGAATCAAAATCGAGTACAGGAATATTATGATTTTCAGAATTTAGGGTTGAGTTTCTTGAAAAAATGTCAACAAGAAGGTTGGCTTTTCCGTGTGGGTCACTTACTAGATTTCCATTGGGGGGCTGTAACGGTGGAATGGAAGAGGTGGTAGTGAAGTTAGTTTTGAATGAATTAAGGATTGACCAGAATATTTTGTTATCATTTGGGTTGTTTAGTAGTTTGTTAGCTTGTCTATGTAGAAAGTTTGATTTGGAAAGATTGATAATAGTTTTGGCATGATTTCTGATATTTTTATAATAGTTAAAGGCTTCTTTGGTTTTGGTCCTTTTATAAGTGTTATAGGCTATTGTTTTATGTTCTGTTACTCTAGCACAATTGTGGTCAAACCATTTAGGAGAATTACATCTTTTTCTGTAACTATGATGGGGAATGAGTTGGAGAGTTAGGGGGATTTAGTACAAATGAAATTATTTATAGCAGGGCAAAGGACACTCTTAGCATGATTCTGGGCAGAAACATAAAAGATATGAGATTCAGGGGTGGTTTGGCTCTGGTTCCTTTTATAGGCCTTCTCCTTGTTGTGGATGGTATTAACAAGCGTGATTAAACCAAGTTTTTTTGGCATTAGTCAAAGGACATAAGAAAGGAATGTATGCTTCCATGCTCAAGAGAATAACCTCCGTATTATGCAATGCACACACAGATGGCTCTCGACCATGGAAGCAATAACTATTCCAGGGAAAATAAAAGTACTTCCTAAAGGCCTCCCAATCAGCAGCTCTAAAATGCCACAACTGACGCTTTTGGGGAGGGTTCACAGGCTTTACTGGAGTGACAGGTTAAGGTGATAAGGTTGTGATCAGAGGAGCCGAATGGAGAGGAAAGATTAACAGTGTAAGCAGAAGGATTAGCGTTAAGGAAGAGGTCAGGTATGTTGGAACTCTCTCTAAGGCGGTCAGGGAGATAAGTGTTGGGGTCTATACAAGCTGCTGTAGGTCATTAAGGATAGAAAAGATGTAGGCCTGTTCACCAGGTGGATCAGTGAAAGGAAACTAGAGCCAAAGACGGTAGTGAACATTGAAATCTCCTAGAATGGAGATTTCAGAGAAAGGAGTAATTGATGGGATGTGTTCCATAAAGATAGTCGAATTTTTTTTTTCATAGTCGGTCGAATCAAGGGATAAATAAACAGCACAGATATATTTAGTCAGAGATTGACATGATAGCCGGTGTCAGAGGTTAAAGAATTGAGAAGATTCAAGTTCAGGAACTCGGGAGCAAGATTATGTTGTTGCATAAATATACACAACAGCCACCTTTTGCTTTGAAATGAGTATAGAGAAAGTGGGAGGATACAGAGAAGGGTTTGCTATCAGTCGCCTCAGACATACGAGTCTCAATTAGGAAGAGAAGGTTGGGTTTAGAGGAGGAGAGGTGGTGCTCCACAGAGAGAAAGTCAGAAAAATGGCCACGAATGTTGCAGGAATGAAGGGGTGAGTCAGACAGTGGTTCCAAGCTTCTCGCTTGGTCGCCACCGGGAGAGGGGCGGATGATGGGGACTTTCATGGTCCCCACCCTCTCGGGAAATCCGACGCTTGTTGTAACGATGCCATTTCTGTTTAGATTTTGAATCTGAAATGTACTGTGTAATGTGCATGTACTTCACTGTTGACAGAACTTGTGTTGGAGAGCAAGCTGGCCTACTCTCTGTGTTACTGAAATACTGAAAAAGTTCAGCAAAGGGGGATGGTCAAGAGCTAGTCCCGAGGGCTGATGAAAGGGAGCCTCAGCTCTTCCTGTCCTCAGCTTTCCATCCACCTTGGGAGTACCACTCTGTTCGACTGGTGCTATAGTCTACTCCCTGTAATACACCTGACAGAATCACACCGTTGTCCTACGTGCAACAGTTCAACATTTCCATTAGATGGTTGGAATGTGTGTGTGTGTGTGTGTGTGTGTGTGTGTGTGTGTGTGTGTGTGTGTGTGTGTGTGTGTGTGTGTGTGTGTGTGTGTGTGTGTGTGTGTGTGTGTGTGTGTGTGTTATCGGACTAGTTCTTGAATGCAGCTAATATTCTTATCCTCTTGAAGTGTTACTTACTATATGGTTAGTAATAAACACGAACATAATCGTATTTCATGCTCTTACTTGTATTTCCCCCATTCCATGTGTCTTGGATAATAATAATATGTTATAGCAGTAGCAATATTGTCTTAAGTATTGACTGTTACATTAAGAAATCTAAACTGGCATATAAATATGTATCGTAATCCTATTTTGATAAGAATTACAGGGTGCAGTCTTAAATTATAGAGGACAGACAACAACTCACGGAAGAATAAAATCATCTGCCAATCACAGTCATATTAACTTCAATATTTCTCATGTCCAGGAATATTTAGGACTTTGTTTATCTTCACTTACTGATTAACATTTTATTGAAAATATTCAGTGTCAAGCTGAACAGTATGTTTTGCTTGACCCTGTGTACCTCATTTTTCCAGTTAAGTTTTTCAGGGCCATTGTTCATTATCTGTTTCACCTGAGCCACTGCACCTGTACATGACGCAGTAAGTCACTCAGATAATTTCCTAAGCAAGACTCAGCATGCAGCTTCGTGTTGGGAAGGCACGAGAAAATAATGAACTCACTATTGTTGAATAACTGTACAGTAAATTCTCAATTATACGTTGTCACAATATCCAGCCCAATGCAATATCCAGCAGACCTGGCTAGATTCTATCAAAGCAATATCGGATGATATTATGCAAAATCCGGTGCCGAAACGGGCCGTAACTGGCGGTTCTATTCAATATCAGGCATTGAGGTGTATCAGCCAGTTCATAAGCGGTAGCCAATCGGCGCCAAGGAAAACCAGAAAACATGCCAGCCAATGAAAATGCCCACTACACGCCTACCAATCACAATCCGTCGTGGGAGCAGCTCATTCAGTGCACCAAGAAGACCACTGCACTCTCATCCTTGCCTGTGGATGTTGTGTAATACGGACATGTCAGTGAGCTCCAATCTTCCAACCATGCTGTTGCGAAACCCCATTGTTGTGACTAAATCTGTGGAGTTCTGTGTTCTTTGTTGATGCAAAGCCTATGGCCTGTCAGTGCTCATGTCTTAGTGTTCTACTGTGACCAAGAAAATACTGTACTGTACGAGTGAACGTGGTGCAAACCCCCAGTGCTGTTTCTCCATCCCACGTGCCGCATTTGTGGCACCAGGCTTTGGCGAACTCGACCAGGCCTGCTTGAAGTGGTTCCAACAACAGAGTGCCAGCAACGTCATTGCGCATCCAACTGAGATGAAGGCTGCAGCCACCAAGTTCGCTGAGCATCTGGGGATCACGGATTTCAAGACATCTGAAGGTTGGCTGACTCAGTTTAAACTTCAATATGGGCTGTGTAACAAGATTACTTTTGATGAAGCATTAGATTCATACATGGAAGCAGTTGATGAGTTTCGCAACAAGCTTAAAAACGTGATTAACAAGGAAATGTTGTCTCAATCAGGTTTATGATTTTGATGAAACTGGTCTGTTCTTCAGGTCTGTCTAGACTAATTCCATGGCTGATGAGAAGTCATTACCCGGTCATAAGATGAGCAAGCAGCGTGTCTCTGTTTTGTGTTGTGCCAGTGCTCACTCTCCTATCATCTGAATCCTGCTGTAGTGGGGCATGCTAACCAGCCACGTTGTCTCTTGGGGTTAATGGATAGTCTCCTTGTGATTTACTTCCACTCAGTGGAGGCTTGATTTACAACCAAGATCTTCAAAGATTGGTTCCACAATCATGCTTTGAAGGAGGTTATCCATTATTAAAAGCTGAGTCTTGGCCTAGCCTGCAAACAAATGTAGGCTCTGCTGCTCCTTGACAATGCTCCTGTTTATCCTTCTGAGAAAGAGTTGGTTGGAGATGGAGGTCGTATTAGGGTCATGTTCTTGCCCCCTAATTCGACCTGAGTCATGTAACCCATGGTGCAGGGTATTATCGCGGCAATGAAACGGCTGTACTGGAAGAGGTTTATGGAAGATGTGATGGTTATGCTAGAGAACGAAGAGGAGGCAGCCCAAGGCGTGGACAGTAGGGGGAAGAGGACCTTGGCCAACCTCCAGAGGCACTCCCACAAGTCAGCCTTCCACAACTGGGTGCTGGCTTGAAAAGAACTCTCTGCATTCACGCTTGAGCATGGTTGGAACAAGCTCCTTAAGGGTGAAGAGACCACTGTTGCCTTACCGGCTTTGAAGCTCAGGACTTTGTCCAGCGAATGGAAGCAGCAGGAGAACAGGCGACTGGTAACATCATCCATGATTGGCTGGAAGTGGATGAGAGAAACCCCGGATACCAGACTCTGTCCAATCAGACAGTTGTTGAGTCTGTGATTGCAGGGGGCACCGAGGCTGATGGGGAAGAGGAAGTGGAGAACAATGATGACAAATTGGCAGAAATCTCGAGGCTCCAGCAGGTTCATGAAGTAGTGAACGTCCTTCTCAACTACTGTGAGCATCCTAATCAGCAGCCTATCTTTACCAGTGCCATGACTGCTACTTGCAACAGAGCGTGTGAGAACGTGATAAAGATGCAGCTGAGTAGGATTCCCAAGATGTCTTCCATCACATCCCTTTTCCATCCGGCGATGCCTGCCACTTTGTTGCCACAGCCCTCGACCTCCTTGCATCATCCTCTGTTGCCCCAGCTTTTGACCTCCTCGAACTGGTCTCTTTCATCTGAGCCCTCTACTTCCTCTCATTGGCGTCGTTTATCCCAGCCAGGCACCACCACGGCCACCTCTTCACTCAACCAAGCGCCTCGGCCATGGCACTATCTTCAGCCCCAACGACTGTGATATCTCCACCTGAGGTCTCGCCTTAGTTGGAGCCTCATTGGAGCTCCACCTGACACCCTCTGCCACTCCATCTCTGCTACCTACTCCAGCACATTAGGTGGAGTTCGAGCCTGAGGTGGTGGAGGTGGAGTAATCATTGTGGGGAGCCATTCTCCACTAAACCACGTACAGTATGATTAAGTGCACTGTTCAGTACTGTACTGCAAGGTGTACAACTCTACGCCCCATCAATGCCAACATTTGGTGAGTACGTACAGTAGTACACAGTGTACTGTACAACAGTACTGTATCACTACAGTATTATGGTTTAAGTTTAGTTTTCATGTTTTACTCACGGGAAAGCTTTTAGCATTAAGGGTCGAGGTGGATAGTAACACAATATCCGGCCTGATGCCAAATGATGAGCCAAATATGTAATATCCTGCGTTTCACTTTATTTAGTGTAGGGCTTGGCTGAGTTACAACGGATAATTGGGAGTTCACTTTATTTGGAAATTGACATGTTTACACTGAGTCATTTTCTTGATATAGGAAAAGAATGAGCTTGCTTAGAAAAATTTATGCTACAACGTACATTAAATACACGTTTTGTCAACACACTGCCCTTCATCACTTTCTTTCATAGAAGAAAGTCTGGTCACCTCCACTCCCCAAGAATCCCCCGTCACTATCCCTTTCATCATATTTTCCCTCATTCTTCCTCCTTCCAGGTTCGTGACGCAGCAGCAGTGGTCAGCGTTGTTTAATGGAAAAAAAAAAAGAAGTGCTGCCAAGAGTCGCATTCCGATTGCCGATATACTGTATGATATATGTATACGAGTATTTTTACCTCCCACCTACTTTCAGACTGTTTTGATACTGACAAGAATATATTTTAGCATATGCATATCATTGCCACTTTCATCATTAATTATCTACATCAGTACCACCACTATCATCATTATCATTATCATCATCCTCATCCTCATTATCGCCTTTACCTTTGACACCAACAAGTACAATATCTCCAACATCTACATGAACATCAGTTCCCAGATTCACGTTTTCTGCAAAGGATCGGTAGAATTCAGTCAGAAAAAGAAAACTAAGCATCGTGGTTCCTTCCTCCAGGTTATTAGAGAGTTAAGGTGAAGTGGGATAGGAAAAGTTATGGAAATGCACAGAAGTGTTCTTGTTTCTCAGTGATACTCTGCCCTTTGGAATCAAAGACGATAAAAATCAACTACATATCGCAACTTATCTCACACACACACACACACACACACACACACACACACACACACACACACCTCTGGTGTCCATCACAGCATATGCAATATAGCAGAGAAGAACACTGAGATTACGATGGAGTAGCTGGTTCATTGTTGCGACCGTAACACGGTTGGGATATTTAGTTTTTCATTAGGGTTTTAAATTAACTCTTTCACTCCGAGGACATCATCATCATCATCATCATCATCAGTCTGAGTTAGTCCACTGCAGGACAAAGGCCTTTTCAATGTTCTGACTGTAAAGACTTCCGATAAAACAGACATTACATAACAAAGATTTTAGACTTCAGACTAATTTTCTTGATTACGAACTAAGATTATATAGACTAAGTGCTGTGATTTTCTTCTGCCAACTTCTCAGACTTAAGCAGGAAATTACTGAAATATTATACTAGGAACTTCTCTTGTGGTCGACTACAAACGCCCGCCAGTTTAGACAATGAATCACTACTAATCAGGAACTAACGATTTTTTTTTTTTTAACAGTACACGAAATACACTAATTATAGATTTATTTTAGACTACGAGCTATTCTCATTATAAACCACGAACTTTTCTGATCACATACAACAAACTACTATAATTTTAGACTGCGAACTATTCTTATTATAGACTACGAATTTCTCTGATTATAGAGTGCGAACTACTTTCATTGTAGAATACGAACTTTTTTAGCTTACAGACTGCGAACGACTCTCATTAAAAAGTATGAACTATTCTCTTCATAAGCTAAGAGCCATTTTGAAGTAAGACAGCGAGCCCTTCTGGGTATAAACTACGAGCTCCCTTGATTATATTGTAAAGACGACTCTGATGATAATCCATGAACTACCAGTACTCTTATAATAGACTTCGCCAACTACTATGATTGTAATTATACAGCCAACTTCCCTAATTGCTGACTTCTAACTCTGATCATACACCACTAACTACTAAGATTAAAGACTACGATCTACTTAGAGTATATATTACGAACTACCCTGATGACAGACTATCAACTCATTATGAAGTACTTTAATTATGTACTCTGAGTGTAGACCGTGACCTACTCTGACTGTACATTAAGGTTTTCTCCTGCTGTACAATATGAATTCTTGAGGTCATAGACTATAAACTCTTGATGTTGATTGCTAATTAATGTGATTTTAAACATTAGGCTAATGACATTAGGTTAACGCAAGTCTTTGACTAAAAATATTTTCGCTCATTTTTCGACATGCAAAGGAGAAAACATACAGTATATCCACTCTGAAATCCCATGAACCATGACCATTTGTTGGTCTAATAAACCTTTTTGTTGGACCCTGCTTTGTTGCGATATCAAGGTTGCAGTTTGTCGAGTTGCAATTTGTCGCGGTAAAGGCGATATCACATTAGGTACAAACATGTATTATTCCTACATACCATTGAACTCCGACAGTTGTATGAAACTTAATTGATTCACTACGATTATCGTTTATATTGTAACCACAGGACAGTTTTACTTAGCAGAGGAGAGAATTCCCGTAAGGGACTGCTCAAATCATAGACTTCATTAACCCAGTCATATTCAGAGGTATCTCCTAAGCTATATCAAATTGTATGTTCATTAGTCATTTAAAAATAATCGTACTGAAAGGACTAATGTGTAGGATGACCCTGACTCATCGAGACCATTTTTTTTTTTTTTGTCACATTAGAAAGAAAATATACTCGGTGTGACGGGAACAGAATTTTTTTTTCTTCAGCTGGATATGCTCGTCTAACTTAAGTCTGAATAATATATGCAAGCGCGTTCGTCAGCCTCTTACATGTGACGTGCTGGTACTCTGTACAGTGAATGGTATATGAATAACAGATGAAACAGACCCTGCACCTTTTTTATTGCGTGAACTGCTTAGAAATAAATAGATGCAGAGATAGACTCAGGCCGTTTAAAGTGGTGTTACATTCATTCTTTTAGGCCATGGCAGCAACCAAAGCATCTTCTTGTCAGATTCTCCTGTCATGTTATTGTGTTCCTCTTTAAAACCAGTCCATCGCCATTCAGGTCTAGTAAAGCACATTGTGACCACTTTATATTCATCCATATCCTTGCAGTTTTCTTATTCAGTCCGACTCAGTCAAATTAATAAAAGTTAATTCAGGGCCATATTGGATTAGTTAGATTATGAGCGTCACGTAAGGTCTAGCCAGGCTTATCTCAGAGATTCAGCCTGGCCTGGCCATTTCAGGTAAATTTAGGATAATCATGGCCAGTTAACTCCAATCTGGACTAACATCATCATCATCATCTTCATCATCACCGTAATTCCCACTCTCTTAACTTCACACGCTATCTACAGCAATTCCCTCTTCACCGGACAAAGTTGCACCTCCGTCTGTCGCTCTGGCCGCCTCCAGCTTTTTGGTTTATATTCAACCTAATGTCACACAGGCACCCACCTATCCACTCATCCCTTCTGTATTAGCTCCTCTGCTGACCTTATTTCACCTCACTTGTCTCTTTCCTCATCTCGACCTCACCTCATCGTAATTCGCTTTTGCCTCATCCTTACCTCACTTAACCTCGCTAATATTTCAATTTAGGTTAAGGTACCTCACCTCACTCCACCTAACTTCACTTTTGCCCTTACCTCATTTTTCATCTCACCAGTATCTCACTTCACCTTACCTTACCTCATTTCACCTCAGACTTGGTAATGATACACCCACCTACCTGCCCATCCCTGCCGCACCATCACTACACTTCAACAAATCCTCGAGGATGATTTCTTAAATATTACTTTCGTATCAAGAGATTATTATTTTATTCAGCTTTGAAGGGATAATTGGAATTGGAGAAGTAAGTTACTGGGGTTAATTTCACTGGCTGTAACTGGTGTCGCCATACCCAGCTGTCAAAAAAAAAAAAAAAAAAAAATCACTTCCTTGTAATTATCACAACACACGTCTTAGTACAGTGCCCCCCCCCCCAAAAAAAAAATAATAATAATAATAATAACATCTGTCTACCTCCTGCTATACTCCTGTAAATTCAATAGCCTATTTCAATAAAAATCCTGACTTACTGGTGATTTTCCTAAACTTTGCTTTTGCATCGCCCTTATTCATCTCGATTCATTCTTATCACAATTTTCGTGTAAAAAAGTTCAATCTTCCTCACGCCCTCCATGACACTTCATCCCCTACTTTACCACAGCAACACCTGACTCACATATCCTCTGACACACCATCTCTCACCTTGCCATCTAATTCCTCGAGTCACCACCCAGATTTACTCAGCCAATATCCTCTCTTACTAATATCGCCTTACAATGTAGTCCCTCGAGCAAGCCATCTCTCAAGATTCCTAATTATTATTCTTCCCAGCTCACTTTCTCTCATATTAACACCTAGTTACTAAAGTCACCATCTCAGATACCTGACTAATATCCTCAGTGACCCCCTATTTCTCGCTTTGAGCCGTAATACCCGACTCATATCCTCACCGATTCACAGTCTCTCGCTCTGAACTCTATATGCATGACTCTTATCCTCACTGACTCACCCGCCCTAATCATCCCACGCAAGTCAGAAAGTTTCCCTAAGCAGTGCATATTAGAGGGCGAAAAGGTTTCTGGCAAAGTGTTTGTGGACGAGAAGTTTGGCGTCCCACCCGAAGCTATTCTCACTGGTCCCTCTGTTGTGTAAACTGCCAGATATTACCCTTGATTATATACAAGCTCCTCTGATTCACTCCCAACTGAACCAAATAATCTAGTGATAGATGGACGATGGACGATGCGACAGTAAGGAGGTTAATGCTTTTGGTGTCAACTCTTTTTTAGCAAAATAAAATAGCCTGGCTTGCCACCCTAACGCCAATGTGTTGATTTCGGCATTTATAACTACATAACCACCTCAGTGCAATGACGTATTTTGCATTTAAACTCCCCACTGTGATTACATTTTTTTTTTTTTCCCTCCACAGGCAATCATAATGCAGGTGACAGTAAGAAACGTTATGTTCGCATAGTGGGCAAGTGAAACGTGGTGTTCATTCCTGCTTTATCGCCGACATTCATGAACATTTACGTCATCCTCACTGTGACGAGGCATTTACAGAGCAAGTATAATTAAGCTCTTCTTTTATGGCATTCGTGGTGGGTAAGGAAAAGAAATGTGTGTTCCTAACTCGAGAGAAGAGCCTCTATAAGGCACCCAAAAGACTGGGAAGGCTTTCAGCAATGGCAACAATAGTCGTTCCGGTGAATGCCATGGAGATGCTATCTGAGGTCCTCGCACTTGGCACTACCTTTATGACACAAACGTCGCTTGAATGGTTAGGAAATGGGCGGGTGACTCATTTTCGCATGGCCTTGTGATAATGTCCTTACTTTCTTTACTTTCTTTTTCCTTCTGGAAAGGGTTACCTTCACGTGGTGGCACCAATATAGCTCCACGTGCGGTGAAACTGCCAGACTGTACTAACACCTCTCATCTCCCTACATTATCTTCGAAAAATGGGGTTTTTGGGCTATACGTTTGGAAATTTCAGCCTATGGTCCTTTTGGTTCATATTCAGATGAAGCTGGGATACAGTTACTGCTATAAGTTTCTGGATCATGCCAGCCTTCTTTATTTTTTTAATAGCGTTGGGATTAAAGGTTTTAATGACAGTGGTCACGAACAGCATTTCAACATATTCCCAGGCTCAAATTTTCGTTTATATGAAGTGTTTCCGAACAACTCCCGTTCCACCAATTAAGTTCCCTTGTCTCGCATTAAGTGTCCATTTACCTCAGTCCCGCTTTGAATATTTCCCTCATTTTAAAAATAATATACTTTCCATGCAATACAAGCCCTAAAATTCTGTGGAAAGATGGCGCTGAAGGCAAAAACTGTGAACAAGGTATTACATATAAATATGAAATGTCATGCGTGGTGAAACAAGAGCACTCAAAGAGTTAATACCTTCACCATGGTTTCAAAGGTGGAGGTTAATTTTTATTGTGGCCTCTTGACAAAAATTCAGCGTCGTAAGCCGAGACTGTATTAAGAATGGAACATTTTTCTGTAATAAATAATATGATCTTGTTCCACGTCTCATTGTTTCACTCGTTATATGTGCATACTTTGGTGATTTTCATGATTTTCATGACCTTTGTCGCCCTCAGTTCAATATTCTGTTGCCCTGATTTTTCAGAGTGTAATGAAATTCCAGTCAATAGTTTTAAATAGTTTCAGGAATTTGGCCTCACTTCTGACGTTTTTCATCCCAAATTTAAATACTCGTGTGTCCGATGGTCCTCAGTAATTATTTGCAATTTTGTTGCACTGCCACCTAATTGTTTTTCATAATGTTGTTCCCAGACAAACAGTCTGGGTAAAAAAGAGCCAAACACAAAAGGTCATTGCGAGAGATAATAGCTACTGTTGACACAGAGCAGTGCTACTGTTACTACAAGAACAAATGAGTTAACATAGAAGTACGTAAGCAGGGGGAACTGGCAGCTATTGAATATTAAAGGACTCGTCCAGGAGGCATAGAGTCGAGGACTAAGGGAATAGATATAGAGGTTAAGGATGTCCAGCAAAGCATCAGGACGAGCAATGAAGTGCCGACCATGAAGCTGCTGTTGTTTTATCTCACACCAATCAATACAACTTTCTGTCTTATTCTAAGTGGTTTTTGACACTTTTTCCCATCACACTATCCTGAGCGATTTTATTCTAAGCGTTGCACACCTCAGTATCCTTCTGCATGCTATCAACGTAAACGAAGTAAGAAAGAAAGGAAAAAATCGCTCTGGAGGAAAAAGAAAATAAATCGCTCAGGAGGAACCGTCGCAAAGTGTTCCGTGCCACCTCGAATACAACCATTTGGTTCATGAGACTCCCTACGACCTTTCCTCTCAGCTTTCTTCCATTCCCACGGATGTGACTCGGGTGAATTTGGGCGATCTCACGAATACTATAGTGCTCTGTGTTTTGATGGATTGTTTGTTTGTTTTTTCGATTAGATGAAAATCTAGATTTCTAAAAATATTAGGAACCAAGTAAACTAATCAGATTCTCACATTTTTTATAACGCATTTATCTCGATGACGTTTTTAATCATTCACGATCAGATTCAGTGATGTTATTGTGTGATTCTAATCCATCTTAAGAATGAAGGGATTAATTAAGGCTATAGGTAACCCCTCCAGTTCAAAGTCTTTTTAAGATGAAACGAACTGCCTGGTGATAACAGGACTAAAAATGATTCGTGTCCCCCAGTCAAAATGTTAAATCAGGACTCTGGATTTAAAAAAAAAAAAAGTTATTGAGGACTTCAACAGCATATTAATTATTCAAATGCCATTTAAGGGGAAAGGTCCAAATATTTTATAGCTTATGGGTCTTCCTACAAAACCCTTAACCCTTTCAGTCAGAGGACCCGGTTTTTATATCAATAACGCTCCTTTAAGACAATTTTGATTTTCATTGCGAGTTAGCATTTTTAATTACTCTCTGGACACTTTAACTTGGAGTAACATTGCAGTCTTCTCACCTTTGACAAGAGTATGATTCAAGTAATGAAATAGTTCTATGAACAGGATATAGAGCCGTAGAAGTCTGGAAATAGGTTGCAGTAGGATAAGAATATCCCCCAAGTTAAAGTGAGTGAACAACCTGAAGATGAATAAAATAAATCAGCATCGGTGAGGGAGAAAAAAAAATAAAAACAAAAAAATACATCATCTCAGTGAAGTAATTAACTCCTTCGGTCAGAGGACGTACTTGTACGAGTATATAACTCATGCCGCCCCCTGACAATTTATTCAACTTACGGGAGACGTTTTTAGTGGGAGAATTATCGGAGGTTGTATCCAACTCTTCCAGTTCGAGTACTCTCTTTTTCTTTCTTTCTTTTTTTTTTTTTTTTTTTTTGCGTGTCCGATTCTGGGCAAAGTCTTCAGGGCCTATTCCCAAGTCCCAGTAGTCCTCCTTGGGGCCCAGTAGTCCTCCTACATCTCTACATGTCACCACTTCGGCGCTAAAACCCACCATCCACATTGAATACATGTTAGGGCTGTCTCATACAGGACTGGTGTACTGGTATAGGCGAGGATACTTATATGACATGTCGGCAGGTCATCTGGTAGATCATAAAAGTCTGTTTTTTAAGAAATTCAAATCCTTAAACTGTTCCCAGCCTCACCCGGGATTCGATTCTGGGTCCATTAGGATTGCAGGCCACCTCTACCGATTTTGCCACCGCTCTTGTAAACTAAGTTCAATAATCTGAAGAAAACAAGCATAATCTGACCATTCTCGTGCTGAAAACTAATATTGTCACTCAGATGACGTATTTCCTTGTTCTTATAACATTCAGACAATTCTAATCACCCGAGGAAAGGTCTTAAGAACTTCCTGGAGTAGTAATGGCCTTCATTAGCATCCACAAGCATTTCAGCGTTTACGTACATTAAATGTAATTATCTTGGAGCAAAAATAGATTAAAAAGGGAAAAAACTCCTCGAGCTGGAAGGGTAAAACAAAAAAAAATGAGAATAAGTACACAACTTTGTCGATGCTTTCTTATTTTGCGGAAGTGACTGAGGTACATTATCAGAAACAAATTAGAACTAATTCATGATCAGAGGTCAGTCTAATTTGGATCAGGCTGTGTGTTTGTATGTTTACTCACGATCAAAAGTCTGCCTACAACTCCCAGTTTTGGCGAGGAAAGGTGTTACATGAAACTATTTTGCATGATACCATTATGATGCATACAATAAGAGAACAAGAAAGTAAGACACTTTATAACGTTTTGGTAATAATAAAAGTATGGACGACAGGACTCAGTGCTGGCAGGAGATTGTCGATGAACTTTAGCTCTCTATCTTACCTACTCGCATGGGGATATAGCGACCCGACCATTTGACAATGGTACTGCCAGCTCTCGTATTTTCTATACCAAAGGAAGAGCTGTTTGTTTATTTTCTTAAATACTTGTTTGACTCTAGTTATGTACTGTACATCCCATTCTCTTAAGACCCAACAGTCCTCTTACATGTTAAACACCTTCACATGTCAACATTCTGCGTCCATTTTGAACGTATGCTTGGGTTGTCTTCTTCATGGGTGATGGTGTGGTATTAAAGGAGTGTTTTTATGAGATCTCGGTGGATCTTGTTGGAAGACCAGGAAAAAATTTATATCACGAATTTGTCCCCTGTCTCAGCCTGGGATCGATCTTGCTGCCTGTCGAGCTGCCAAGCCCTGATCTAGTCAAAAGTATATCCAAAAATTTTTTAAAAGTGGTTTCCATTCCTTAAATTTCCTCTGCCCAGATTGCTGAGCGAGAGGGAAGGGAGTAGGGGGAAAAACACTACAGTGCTATGGGTGTGCAGAAGCAAATCGAAAATTTTATAAACGTACAAAACATTCTATTTTAAAGTATAAATATTATTATAGTGGGTTTGTATTCGCTGACCCAACCTGGCTACTGTCACAACTTGAATGCCAAGTCGTGGTTGCACTGAATTGGGTGAAACTTCGTTATGAGGTGGCAGTAAGTCTCCTAGGTTACAAATTAAATTAACCATTCTGTCGCACTACACCTGACTATTAACTAAGCTGCAGTGAGCTATGAACTTACGTCAGGTAAGGACATATGCGCTATAGTTAAAAGTTACGTTCACTGAGGAAGAAGGACAGAGGTTTTCTGCAAATTAAAAAAAAAAAAAAAAAAAAAAAGGATGAATTGGTTTTGGGTTTAATCAACTCAACCATCACCATCACCATCATCCCCCTTATATACAGTAGTAACACCTGTTCTTGATTCATCTCCACAGCGAGATTAAAGAAGTCCTTTGTTTATCTGTTCATATGAATGTTGAGACTTGAACTGGGATGGTAAAGACGTGTGTGTGTGTGTGTGTGTGTGTGTGTGTGTGTGTGTGTGTGTGTGTGTGTGTGTGTATACATGACAAACGATCTGAACAGCTGCTTCCTGACAGTTAGGTTATAGTTTCCCAGGTCGACAAGTGAAGCGCTTAGTAGAAATAGTTGTACTCGTATTACTAAAACTTCCCACACCACTTTGGGAAGATTTCATGTTTTTGTCAATATTCTCATAATTCTTTTCCCACAAAAAGTAAATCACCATTATTCGGAAACTCTTTGGCATAAGGCAGGTGCTGGCAATTACATTTGAGCTCTTAGCATCGCCGTTAACCTAGCCTTCGGGAACCACTCCTTTTATTGTTTTATTGATAATACAAGAAAAAACAAGATGTCTTCCGTTTACCACCAAGCAAAATGAGACAGACAGACAGACAGACAGACTGACAGACAGAGACAGAGACAGAAAGAAATTAAATGCTTCAGCGGCCGCGACCCATGAAACTCATCTCATGGTTGCGTGGCTAACATCTCGCCTGGGTCGCTTTCTTCTGGAGGATTTAAATTAAACTTTATTTGTAATTCTGACTGCGATAGATCTAAAATACACTTACATCACCAAAAGTTCCTGTGAGTGATGCAATTCTGCCTTTACTTATAAGGGGTACGACAATTAGAGAAAATACGAAATTTTTGTGGTTTGATACAATAATCCAAACATATAAAGTTAACATCTATTTATCTGGAAGGGAGCAGGCTAGGGGATTCTCTTGAACCTGCCAAAATTGGTCGGTCTCATTTTCTAGACGTAAGTTGCGTTTATACTAAGTACTGTAATCGGGATGGGTCTTGTTACCCCCTGAAAACTTGAAATTACCCTCGATGGGGTAATTTATCCCTAATTGCCGACCCCTGGCCTGGAGCCTTTAAACTTTCTCAGGTTACTGGCCCAGCTGGCAGCTTCTTCTGGCTAAATATGATGGGAGCCCATCAACCGAATCATCGGATATTATTTAGAATGTTTTTTTTTTTCTTATCCGAGACGCTTTCTCTGAAACCATTTAAGCTAGCAATCTGAAAATTTACTACAATATAGCCTCGAGGCATTTCGAATAGGAGTATCGTTCCAATCAGTTGATTATTCAATGAGTTCGCCTAGGGACAAAAAACAGAACTTTTCCGGATCCTCTGGAAGTCACCTAAGTTTCCATGAAGGATTAAAATTATGGTCAACAAATTTGGTGAACTTATAGACTGTGATGACCTAAGCTGACATACAAATGATCAAAGACCTTGACCTCACGATCCATTTATTACTCAGCTTCTAGTAGGCAATGGCTAAGGGAAGTTTTATCAAAATTATCCTTGGACACTTTTTCGGTGTTCTCATTATTAGTCTTCACCAATTACGTTGATAGTGACTATTGTTTTTGCTGGTATTATCATTTTCGCCTCAGAGTCTCGCAAAAATTCCAGGGGAACTGGAGACTGTGCAAGGAATCTGAAGGACCCAGGTTATGTGTCCTAGCAAGGGTCATTGGTGATAGGAAAAAAAATCCAAATCTCAACAAATGGGGTCAAGGTCATTGTCAGAAACAGTAGCAGACACATGAGCTGCGTTTTGCGACGTTAAAAGTCAAGATATTTTTACTAATCTTGACATTGTACAGCATATTGACTTCATGCTGATACTCGTTTTCCCGGCCAGAAAAGTCAAAACGATTTTGAATTTTGAGCATGGCTTGTCAAGATTAGTTAATGTTCCTCCCTAGGTAATTTTACCGATGTTGCCCATCCATTTTGTAAACAAACCCAGTGCTACTGAAGTGGAACCAAACTTGACAGAGAACAAGCTTGTGGCCAACTGAGAGATAAAAGTGGTCCCATGTAAATTTTAATTGATGCAGAGTATCCAACTTATGTCCAGCAACAACCGTACAGCTGCCCTTTCATCTAACTCCAGAATTTCAAGCAATAGCCCCGTCTGGTCGATCACATGACGAATAATATCAATTAATTCCTCTAATTGCAGAAAATCTCCAAAGGCAGCCATGGCGCACAAGCAAATGATTGTAGATAGCACTTAGAAAAAGGCAATATAATCTTGCCAACCCATTTTTGCAATACTCGCTTGAAGCTGAACATCAGTCAAAATGGATATCAAGATGATCTTGACTTGAAAATGTCACGAGCACACGACTATGCATTCTTAGACACTTTTGTCAGATCACTTTTTGATGTTACACTCTTCAGGTCTTGTTTATATTACACATATCATTCATCATACTGATGGCTACACAATGAAGTTGTGTATCTAATTATTAATAATTCAGCACGATTCCAAGAGAACCGAAGACTGCTCAAGGAATCTGTAGGGCCCACGTTGTGTGTCCTGGCCTGGGCCATTGCCGATAGAAATAAAATTCAAAATTCCTCAGTGGGGTTATGGTCATTGTAAGGAAATAGAAGATCCATGAGTTATTCGACACCTTTGTCTCCCTTGTTGATGCTCCAACAGGAAGTTACCTCAGGGTCTTCAGATTTTGTTTATATATATATATATATATATATATATATATATATATATATATATATATATATATATGCGTCCGACTCTGGGCATAGGCTTCACAGCCTGCTATCAAGGCCCAGCAGTCCTCCTACATACCATGCACCTCTACATGTCACCACTTCGGCGCTAACACCCACCGTCCATATTGAATACATGCTAGGGCTGTCTCATACAGGACTGGTGTATTGGTATTAGCGGGGGTATTTTTACGACATGTCGGCGGGGCTTCTGGTAGATCAGTAAAGCCTGATTTAATGTGATGAGTGCAGGTATGTAATGTAGAAAGGCATTTCATATCTGCAGTCGATGGTGCTCTCTTGGTCGAGGCTTTTTTTAACATTAGTGTAGGTCTAGTTATTTGTCTCTTAGGATTTAATATAGGTTAGCGATTTGTCTGTTAGGTGGTTAGTTTTAGGGTCTTTGGATTAGGTATTTTTGTTTAGTAATAATATAAGGTTAAAAATAAAAAATAATAAAATAAAAATTATATATATATGTACGTGTGCATGAAAGTGAGTATGTTCATATGCATTGATGTGTGTGTGATATATGTATATATATATATATATATATATATATATATATATATATATATATATATATATATATATATATATATATATATATATATTGTTACATAGCCTATGATTTCATCATCCTTTGTGTAATTTTAACGCACAGTATGCTGCATGTTTGATCACGAGCGTGTTCTGCCTCAGTTCCCCCTTCTACCGTTATAGTAGAGTAAGTCGTCCTTTCTGTTGTTCAGAGCAGGATTGTCAGCTCTTTGTCCCCTATGGCTTCATTTGCGCGTCCTTCTTACAAGTTGTATCAAGCTCTGCTGGCCCCTATATAATGAGCTCAGTCTCTGCATTATTGCCACTTAGATCTACTCCTCATTTTGTTCACATCTCTGTCCTCCCCTGTACAGTTATTGATGTGAGTGCTCAGGAAGTCTCCAACCATCTAGCATCTGTGTAATATGAGTATAACTGTTGTTGCATTTTTTCTTGTACTGTGTAGCATAAGGTTAATTCTTAGGCCTAGTATGGTTTTTGTAATTTGTGTGAGGGTTCTTGTTGTCAGCCATCATTAATATTATTTTGTATCTGTAATAATTTATCTTGCATTAACTGAGCATTACCCAGTGTATTTTCATTTTATCAGGGCTGACTTAGATAAATTTACTCTTGCTAATTTCGTGTTAATAGAGGCTATTGTAGTTAACCATATATTTAACCTGTTTTTTGCCATTACATTATCCTTATGAGTCCTGAATGTTTTGTTGTTAGTTTGAGCATTAAACTTTAACTTGTAATTTTACCTAACTCTTTGTTTTGAACCTGGAACTTTACGGGACAGTAGTGATTTTTAGTATTCTCACTTAAAGTGTACATCATCTTTCTCTGTTCCGTAACATAAATTTGGCGACCTCTTATCAGGATATTCAGGATATTATCATAAGGATATTGTTTGATATTTTGTGACTGTGATTTATTCATGATGTCTACTATTTCTACACTTGATGAAGCCAAAGATTTTTTGTCAAATGTGCAAACAGTGTTGGATGTAGAAAACAGAACAAAGAATGAACTTAAGCTTGTTGCTCAACAATTGGGAATTGCTGTTCGCTCTCATCATTCTAAAGATCAAATTGTTGACATGATTAATGAAAGCTTGTTTAATGTAACTCCTCCAAATGAGCAAATGCAGATTGAATTAGCTAAGTTACAGCTAGCCCTGCAGGAGTCTCGTGCTAAGGAGGCGGAGGCTCGTATTCAGGAGGCACAGATACACGCACAAGTTGAACCTGCCAGGATTCAGGCAGACCATGAGTATCGCATGAAACAAGGTGGAACTGGATCATCTAGCTCTGATGATTTTGATGTGGCTAAAAATATTAAACTTGTCCCTCCTTTTAATGAATCTGATTTAACAAAGTATTTTCAGTTGTTTGAGAGGGTAGCTACAGGTTTTAATTGGCCCAAAAAGTATTGGCCAGTACTCCTTCAAACTGTTCTCACCGGTAAAGCTCAAGTAACATATGCATCTTTGCCTCAGGATGAATGTGATAATTATGATGTAGTTAAGAGCTTGATTCTTAAGGCCTATGAGCTTGTTCCTGAAGCCTATAGAGTAAAATTTAGGACAACTTACAAGCAAGATAAGCAATCCCATGTTGAGTATGCAAAAATAAAAGAAGATCTGTTAGAGCAATGGTTAAATTCAAAGAATGTGGATTCTGATTTTGGTAAATTTAAGCAGATGATTTTGCTGGAGGACTTCAAAAGGTGTATTTATAAAGATGTAAGCCTATATCTTGATGAGAAAAGAGTAGATAATTTGTCTGATGCTGCAGTTTTAGCTGATGAATATGTCCTCACTCACAAGAGATATTCTAAAGAAAAGGGAAAGCTGAGAGTAAGTACGTTGCCTCTACTCAGAGTACAGGTAACAGGAAGGAGAATAAAGATGATGTTTCTCAGGAAGTAAATACCAGCTTCACCTCTAGATTTCAGAAAAGTAAATGTACTTATTGTAGTAAGCTTGGTCATACTACGGAGAGATGTTTCAGGAGACAGCGTGATGTGAACAAAAAGGAGTCTTTAAATATTCAGTCAATTGGTCTAGTGTCCACCGTTGAGAGTTCCCAGAATTCTATAACTGAGTTAACTGAACCTGCTTTGAGGGGTAACTTAAATTCTCATGATGGAGCTCCTCTTTTGAGCAGTAACGTGGGTGACACTCTCAAGAGTTCTTGTGCTAATTTCCTGTCTGATGGTTTTGTCAGTCCTCTGGACAGTAATGACAGGAAATCAGTTAAAATATATCGTGATACAGGTGCTTGCCAATCCCTTATGCTGACCAGTGTTCTAGGCTCTAATGTTAATTCCTCTGATGAAACTGTAATCTTACAAGGTGTAGCGAATAATTACTTCTCTGTCCCTTTGTGCAGAGTGAATTTAGAGTCTGGTTTTGCTAATCGTTCCGTTATGGTTGGGTTGGTTGAGACACTCCCAATGTCAGGTGTAACTTTCTTACTTGGAAATGATATTGGTGGAAGTCAAGTGTGTCCAGCTCCTCAGTTGTCTAGTGAGCCAGTGGCTGCGTCCCAGGACTGTGATGTCCCTGATGTGTTCCCTGCATGTGCTGTCACTAGGGCTAAGTCTAAAGTCACTGGTGATTTAGAGGATAATGATGATGATGATGTTATCCTAGCTGACACTTTTCTTGCTAATTTGGACCACTCACCAGATGAGGCAGTACCCCGTAGTGTTGATAATTTGTCTCGTCAAGAGTTGGTTGAGTTGCAGGTTGCTGACCCTGAGTTGAAAGGTCTAGCTAACTCTGCTTACAGTGAAGAAGAGTCAGCCGGTGCTTCTACTTGTTATTATATAAAGTCAGGAGTACTTATGAGGAAGTGGAGACCCCCAACAGCATCAGCCGACTGTGAATGGGAGGTTGTACATCAAGTTGTCATCCCTCGTGTTTGTAGGCAGGATATCATTAGAGTGGCTCATGATTCCAGTTTGGCAGGACACCTTGGAGTGAGGAAGACTGTGGCACGCATTTTGAAACACTTCTACTGGCCAGGTATCTTCAGGGATGTTTCCTGGTATTGTAAGCCTTGTCACACCTGTCAAGTTGTGGGGAAGTGTAATCAGACCGAAAAGGTTGCACCTCTAGTTCCCATTCCTCCTTTTGAGGCGCCATTCACCCGTGTGTTGGTGGATATTGTGGGCCTTCTTCCTAAGACTTCTTCAGGATTTTCTTATGTGTTGACCCTGATTGATATGGCTACTCGTTATCCTGAAGCCATTCCATTTAGAAATATCTCAGCAAAGAACGTGGTTAAGGAAATAGTAGGGTTCTTCACAAAGTTTGGTCTGCCGAAGGAGGTACAGTCAGACCGGGGAAGTAATTTCATGTCAAATGTTTTCAAGCAGTCTCTGAAAGAGTTGGGCATCACCCAGATCACGTCTTCAGCTTACCATCCCCAGACCCAAGGAGCATTGGAGAGATATCATCAAACACTCAAATCGATGCTCAAGAAATACTGTTTGGAACATCAGAAAGACTGGGATAAAGTCTTCCATTCGTTATGTTTGCCGCAAGAGAATCTCCAAATGAATCACTGGGCTTCTCACCTTTTGAACTACTGTTTGGCCATGAAGTAAGAGGACCCCTTAAGGTACTCAATGAATGCTGGCTGTCGGAGGAAGATGACGTCAACCTGCTGGAGTATGTGATGAAGTTCAAAGAATGGCTGTCCACTGCTTTACAGTTGGCAAGAGAGAATTTAGGAGCTGCTCAGGAGAAGATGAAAACTTGGTATGATAAGAAGTCCAGGTTACGCCACTTTCAGCCAGAAGATCAGGTTTTGATTCTGCTACCAGTGCATGGGCAACCTCTTCAAGCCAAGTTTAGTGGTCCTTATTTCGTGGAGAAGAAACTCAGTGATGTCAACTATGTCATCGCCACACCAGATCGTAGAAAGAACAAGCAACTTTGTCACATCAAAATGCTAAAGTTGTATCACAGGCGGGACGAAAATAATCCAGTCTGCACTGTAGCTGTTCCACCCGAGTCTGCAAGTGAAGCTCTCCCATGCAGTATGAGCCTGAGTGATAGTTTGGGGAAGAATCCTGATATCATGAATGATCTCCAGACTAAGCTTTCTCATCTACCTCCCGAGGAAAGGCAGGAGTTTTCGGCATTACTGCAGGAGTACCCGCAAGTGTTCCGTGCCACTCCAGGAAGAACCACTGTGTTGATGCATGATGTCGATGTTGGAGACGCAAAGCCAATTAAATTGCCTCCTTACCGTGTGAACCCAGTGAAAGTTCCTCTCATCCAGAAGGAGCTTGGCTACCTTTTGGACCACAAGATGATTGAGCCCTGTCAGAGCGAGTGTTCTCCTGTCACTCTAGTCCCTAAGCCAGGTGGGTCACAGCGGCTTTGCATTGACTACAGACGTGTTAATCAGATAACTAAAACAGACACTTACCCTCTCCCTCGTGTGGAAGATTGCATAGACAAGATCGGAAAGGCTAGGTACATAAGTAAGTTTGATTTGTTAAAGGGATACTGGCAAGTACCTATGACTGAACGTGCTAGGGAGATCTCATGTTTTGTAACACTAGGAAAGAAAATGTTATTGCAGATTGCTTATCTAGACTTTAGACAGATTGTTTTAGAGCAATAAGAAATTTCCTTTGTAAATTTCTTTTTTCTCTGTGGGGAGGTGTTACATAGCCTATGATTTCATCATCCTTTGTGTAATTTTAACGCACAGTATGCTGCATGTTTGATCACAAGCGTGTTCTGCCTCAGTTCCCCCTTCTACCATTATAGTAGAGTAAGTCGTCCTTTCTGTTGTTCAGAGCAGGATTGTCAGCTCTTTGTCCCCTATGGCTTCATTTGCGCGTCCTTCTTACAAGACAAGTTGTATCAAGCTCTGCTGGCCCCTATATAATGAGCTCAGTCTCTGCATTATTGCCACTTAGATCTACTCCTCATTTTGTTCACATCTCTGTCCTCCCCTGTACAGTTATTGTTGTGAGTGCTCAGGAAGTCTCCAACCATCTAGCATCTGTGTAATTTGAGTATAACTGTTGTTGCATTTTTTCTTGTACTGTGTAGCATAAGGTTAATTCTTAGGCCTAGTAGGGTTTTTGTAATTTGTGTGAGGGTTCTTGTTGTCAGCCATCATTAATATTATTTTGTATCTGTAATAATTTATCTTGCATTAACTGAGCATTACCCAGTGTATTTTCATTTTATCAGGGCTGACTTAGATAAATATACTCTTGCTAATTTCGTGTTAATAGAGGCTATTGCAGTTAACCATATATTTAACCTGTTTTTTGCCATTACATTATCCTTATGAGTCCTGAATGTTTTGTTGTTAGTTTGAGCATTAAACTTTAACTTGTAATTTTACCTAACTCTTTGTTTTGAACATGGAACTTTACGGGACAGTAGTGATTTTTTTTAGTATTCTCACTTAAAGTGTACATCATCTTTCTCTGTTCCGTAACAATATATATATATATATATATATATATATATATATATATATATATATATATATATATATATATATATATTTTTGCATCAATGACCAGGGGCTCCGGCCTCAATGGTCGGTAGGCAATATATATATATATATATATATATATATATATATATATATATATATATATATATATATATATATATATATATATATATATATATTAAAACGTCCTTATTGTGGCTACACAATTGGAATATGTAACAGGAGAACTGGAGACTGTGCAAGGAAGCTGAATGGCCCAGGTTATGTGTCCTGGCATGGACCATTGCTGATAGAATAATAATTCCAAATCTCCCGAGTGGGGTCAAAGTTATAAAGGAACAGTAAGTGGATAGTAGTGACTACCCGTAGAACAGTTACAGAGTTGTAGTCATTATTATTATTATCCATCCATCCATCCAACATCCAATCCTACGTTGCCCCCTGAGGAGCGTAGGAGCCCGGGGCTAGGAAAGTTGGTCCTGGCATTTAAGATGAGAGTGACCAGCCTCACTCATCCTTGAGAGGCATTACGTGAGCAATAAACCCCAACCATCCCTTGGATATAAACCTTCACCGGCTCAATACGATTGGAGCACCTTTATTACCCACTAAACCACCAGGAGCCAAAATTTGGTTATATGGTTACCAACCAGCATAGTAAATGGTTTCCTGGTGTACAGAAAATTATTTGGCTTGTCACTCAGTGTAGAGTCACCCACAGGCAGAAGGAAGAGGATTATTATTATTGTTATTATTATTATTATTATTATTATTTGCACTTTGTTTTCTACGATCTTGATGATGTTATACATGAAAGTACCCCAGGGTAACCTAAGTCTTTGTGCCAAGTATAAATGACCATGGCCTCTTTTTGAAGGTTATATATTAATTTCTACTATAAAAATTGCACTTTTGAAACTGAAATATCTCAGAAACTAATTAAGATACAGCTATTTGGTTGAAAATCCATTAAGAAAAATGTTTGCTGAATAATTATGGCATAATATTTTGCTCTTTTACCCAGTGGAATGTACTAAATTCAAGTTTGCCCAGTTTTTAATTTGGAACATGTTTTATAAAAACACACAAAAGCTTTACAGCTGTAACTTTCGCGATACGATATATAGCTGCAGTGCCTCATCATGCTCTGAAAGGAGTATGATAATAGTTAAGCATTGAGTTAGGCACGTATTGAGACAACGTAATATTTACACATGCGTTCTTCAACACCTTTGTCTCTATATCTTGTTGATATCACACAAGAAATTACCTTAGGGCCTTCAGACCTTGATTATAATGAACATACCTTATGTACCATAAGTAGTTATGGCGAAACTTCCTTACTGAGGCTACACAATAAGTAACTGATTATAATTATAATTTTTTGCACTCTTTTTCCTTCAGTCTTTATGATATTATACATGAAGGCACCTTAGGGTAACCCAAGTCCATGTGCCAAATATAAATAAGCTTAACCAATTTTTAAGGTGATATATTCGTTTTTATTCAAAATATGCATATTTGAAATTGAAAAACCTCAGAAATTAATTGAGATACATCTGTTTGGTTGAAAATCCTATGATAAGAACGTTTGCTGAATAATTTTGGCTTAATATTTAGCCATTTAGCTTAGTGAAAAGTACCGAATTCACACCTGCTCTTTTTTATTTTTATGCAACACGTTTGAGAGAAAACCACAAAAGCTCTAAAGGTGTAACTTTCCTGATATACAGTTGTGGTCCCCCATGATCTGAAAGGAATATGCTTACAGTTGAGCATACAGTTGATCAGCTATTGAGACAAACGTAAAATTGACCCATGAGTTCTTCGAGACCTTTGTCGTCAGGTCCTTTGTTGATATTATAGAACTTACCTTACAGTCTCCAGATTTTTTTATTACATATATATCTTTCATGGCAAAGCATCGTTATTGTGGCAACGCAATAAGAATAGGTAGCTAGTTACTAACACTTTCGTGGTACGACCCCCCTGCAGCCAGCAGAACCCCCTGACTTTCCCTCCATCCCTCTCTCGCTCCCTCCTCACTTGCCGCGAGTTCAAGTTTTTCTTCGATCATTTTTTCACCCTGAAATATTTGGATCTACGGATTTTTTTTTATACTGTTACAAACTCTGACTTTATTAAAGAGGAAGAAAGAAAAAAGAAAGTATTATTGTTTAAGGTAAAATAGTTATGACAAGTATAAGTCGAAAGAAAGCATAAGAATGTTTTTACCAAATCAGTGCACTCGTGTTTTTTCTTAAAATGCGTGAGCTACAGCATAGCGCCCCCAGAAACTCCCTGACAGGTAACATGCGCGAGCTACAGCATAGTGCCCCCGGAAACTCACCGACACCCCCACCTGGACCCCATGGAGTAGCTGCAGCCAAACCACAGGATCCGGTGCGACAATGGCACAAGTCAGCCGGGGCCGTGCGCCCCTATAGCACTCAGCCTCCTCACCGTCGCCCTAGCAGGAAGACAACACTACCTTCGGGAAGGGGGACCGCCAGATCAGCTCGGGGTGGAGCTATCTGTCCAGCTGCAACTAGCGCCCCTCAGGAGTCAGTCGATAGCTGCTCCTGCCTTCTACAGGAAGGTGCCTTCTCTTTAGGGACGGCCGATAGCCGCCTGTCCCTCGTGAGGGAACCTGTATCTCACCGGCCTGAGGGTAACGAGGAGACGGCCGATAACCGCTCCCGCCTTCATCATAAGGTGTCCTTCCTAGGACGGCCGATAGCCGCCCAATACCCCTTCCTGCAGGAGATGGCCAATAGCTGCTCCCTCCTTCGCCAGACGGCCAATAGCTGCTCCGAAGGTGTTGTCCCCGAGATGGCTGATAGCTGCTCACTCCTACGGCAGAAGGAGACGCCCGATAGCCGCTCCCGCCTTCATCAGACGGCTGATAGCCGCTCTGAAGGAGCTGCCCTAGAGACGCCCAATAGCCGCTCCCTCCTCCGGCAGAAGGAGACAGCAAGAGGCCGCTCCTGCCTTCGTCAGATGGCCGATAGTCGCTCTGAAGGTGCTGTCCCTGAGACGACCGATAGCCGCTCCCTCCTCTGGCAGAAGGAGACGGCCGATAGCCACTCCTGCCTTCGCCAGACTGCTGATAGCCGCTCCGAAGGTGCTCCCCTGAGACGGCCGATAGCCACTCACCCTCCCTCCTGCAGGAAACGGCCGAAAACCTCTCCCGCCTTTGTCAGATGGCCGATTACCTCTCAGAAGGTGTACAGAGGGACGCTAAGTCCCCCACTCAGGCCACGGCCAATAGCCGGGCCTTGGTGTCCTATAGTTGCACCCTTGGGCAGCCACAGCCGATAGCCGGGCCCCACGGCCAGAGAGAGAGGTCAGAAGTGTCATTGCCCCAGTGTGAGGTAAGAGCCCAGACCTCCAGCACTGAAGGACCCCAGAGAGGCCCTACAGCTTCTCCTGGTCTCTGCTGCCTATGCCTGGCCATGGAGAAGACCCACCTGACGGACCCTAGCTCAGGTCGGTGCTGCAGCCCCTACCGGACGGCGTCCCTTGATTCTGGGGGCAGCAGCCATCGGTTACTCCAGGCCCTCCCCAGGATGCCCGGGCGTGATCTCTCTACGCCTCCGAGACGGTTAAAGGTTATTGCCTGGAGTTTTTGTGTCCTACCTCTCTCTATTGCACTAAGCACCAGTCTCGAAAAAGGATCCCGCTACACGTCAGGTGTTCTAGGACCGAGGAGTTGGGCCTATTTCACCTAGCATTACATTTCTATTCTCAACGTTTTCCACCCCGAAATATTTGGATATTTGGATTAGCGGATATCTTTTTGTTCCATAAGAAACCTGAGACTTTGTAGAATAAGATTTCAAGAAAATAGAAAGTGATATTGCATAAACTAAAATAGTTACGACAAGCATAAGTTGAAAGAACACATATGAATGTTTATATCACTTTTGTTCTCAGCATTTTTTTTTTGGGGGGAGGGGTCACGTTTTCCAATTTTCCCGTGAATGAAAATAGTATCACCGAATTGGAAATTCAATCAGGCTAGGAACAGATCAAATTTCAGTAAGCTAGATGCAAGTCCTGATACATGGTGAATATTTCGATGTCTGGACACAGATCCAGATCTAAAGAGCTGGTTAGACACTTTCAGGTTGGATGCGGATCTGTGTCCAAAGACAACGAAACTGGTAAGCTACGGCAAATAAGAGTGGAAGCATCTTGTTTTCGTCATTATTATTATTATTATTATATAATTTTTCTCTTTGCAATTTTTTCTTCACTGTTTACAATATTATACATGAAGGTACCCTAGGGTAGCCCCAGGCATTGTGGCAAATATGAATGATCTTGATTTATTTGTGAAAGTCATATACTGATTTTTATTTTAAAAAAATGCACATATGAAATTAAAATATCCCAGAAACTACATGAGATACAGTTGTTTAGTTGAAAACTCTCTAATATAAATGTTTGCTGGATAATTTTGGCTGAATAATTTGTCATTTAGTCTAGTGGGAAGTACCGAATTCAAATTTGTTCAGGTTTTTCTTTGCAACAAGTTTTAGGAAAAACTACAAAAACTTTCAAGCCATAACTTTCCTGATACAATAGCGGTGGTCCACTTTATGATCTAAAAGGAATATGGTTACAGTTAAGCATGCAGTTAGCCAGTTATTATGAAAAACACAAAATTTACACATGCATTCTTTGACACCTTTGTTTTGAGATCTTCCTGATGTTACAATTCCTTAGAGTCTTCTGATCTTGTTTATATTATACATACCTTATATAACATAGCAGTTATGGCAACTCTTCCTTATTGTGGCTGAACAATAAGAATAGATAACATTATTTTTCATTGCAATTTTTTTATTCAGTGTTGACAATATTACATATGAAGGTACCTTGGGATAACCCATGTCCTTGTGCCAAATATAAATGACTATTACGAATTTTTCAAGGTGATATACTCATTGTTATTCTCAAAAACTGCATACAGTATGTCAAATTGAAGCATCAGAAACTAAATGAGATCCAGGATTTTGGCTGAAAATCCTGTGATAAAAATGTTTGATGAGTAATTTAGACTTAATACTTTGGCACTTACCCTAGTGGAAAGTACTGAATTCAAATCTGCTCATTTTTTTTTTTTTTTCATTGCAACTCGTTTTAGAAAAAACAACAAAAGCTTTAAAGATGTAACTTTCCAGATATACAGCTGTGATCCCTCTTATGTTCTGGAATGAATATGGTTACAGTTGAGCATATTGTTAGCCAGTTATTGAGACAAACGTTAAAGTTACACATGAATTTTTTGACACATTTGTTAACAAATTTCTCATTGATGTTACATAAGAAATTACCTTAGGTTGTTCATGTGTTACTTATATTACACATACTGTACCTTAAATGCCTTGTGGAGAAGCTTCTGTAGTATGGCTAAACAATGAGATTAGGTAACATTATTATTATTACTGTTGTTGTTGTTATTATCATTACTATTATTATTATCGTTATTATTATTATTATTATTATTATTATTATTAATATTATTACATTCTGTTGAGTTCCTTTTGATATAGTAGATATTATTTTCTTAAAGATCTTGAAGCCTGACATTACAAGGCCGTTGAAGATAGAGACTTGGAATTTGCAGGAGTGACGTATCTTCGGTGCAGGGTTCTTTTGGCATCAAGATTTTTTTTCCCTAGCACTAGCACTGCAATAGCTCACTCCATGTTATTTTTTTCAGTTTTTCTCTCCTGTGCAGTAAAAACTACTGAATAGATTGCTTCGCAAATGTTGCAGTATGTATTCGTCAACAGACACTAATGCACCTGGGTATTGGTACTCAGATCCAACAAATTCGTTTTGAGATATTGAGGAAAATCATAATGGCTGCCTCATGCCTGAAAGTGCTTAATCGGAAAGTATTTGACGAAACTCGATGGAAATGTGGTGGGTCATGGGTGAATATGATTTGCTTAGTATGACTGACCTTGACCTTGATCACAAGGTCACATATTATAATTCGTAAAAAAAAAATTTAAGTAACACCAAAAGTCCATTTATATTTGGTCCACAATATAACAAAAGTATTTTCATCTGGAATGTTGGGTTCTTTGAAGAATGCTTTAGCAAATTCAGGATTCTAGTTGTTGTTTTTGTTGTTGTTGTTTATATTATTATTATTATTATTATTTCCTCCACCAACGGAGGTGGAGGAGGTTATATAGCCACCTATATTTGTCTGTTTGTTTGTCTGCCCATATGATATCTTCAAAAGTTCTCAATGAATTTCAGTGAAAATTTGTGGAATGGTGGGCCATGGGCCAGGGAAGAATTGCTTAAATTATGGGGCGAATCCGGATCTCCGCACAATATCTCCAAAAGTTCTTAGTAAATTTCAATGAAATTTTGTGGGAGGGGGTGAACCACGGGCCAAGAAACAATTGACTACGGTTGGGGTGGATCTGGATTCAGTGTATCCCGCAAAATATTTGCCAAAGTTCCCAATGAAACTGAATAAAATTTTGTGGAAGATTGGGCCATTGGTCAAGAAACAACTGATTACATTTTCAGGGGGTGTTCAGAGCCAGTGTATTCCATACAGTATCTCCATGGGTCTGGATTTGGATCTGTGTAAAGGGCAATGACATTGGCTAAGGTATGTGCTCTCTGTGTGCTTTCTGGTTATTAATATTATTATTGTCATTATTATCAGTATCATCATCATCATCATCTTCATCATCCTTATTATTATTATTATTATTATTATTATTATTATTATTATTGTCAGGACTCCATATTATAATTACAAATCATAATAAATAGCTAGATAAATAGATAGATAGACAGAGCTCCAGGCAAGCCTGGGAAAGGGAAATGATCTTGCAAGTTAACTGAGGAAATGTTGACAATACACAGGAGGAAGCAAGTCAGGGGATGATATAGGTAGTGTGTCAACGAGATAGCATACGAACAAAGCCTAGTGACCATACACACATACTCACACACAGGTTTCTAGAACATTCCAACCACAGTGTAACACACGTGTCACGACCCCTGCTACACCAGAATTTAGGAAGGAGAGCTCAGAAGGAGACAGGCCATAGAACAGGCAGGTAGTAGGGAGAACGAGCCTAACAACATGGGCGAGAGGGAAGAGAGAGAGAGCGAGAGCGAGGCAGGGAGGTTAGCTCACGGGACTTTATACTTCACTCATGTGTGAGAGACTTTGTTAATATTCCAAGACAAATAAAAATAGTCCCATACTATTCTTTACCTCTCCTGTCATTGCATGACAAAAGGGAACCAAGATTATCTACTTACAAAGCTACTCACGTATAACAACCGCTCGTCCACAAGTCTAATATATATATATAACTCATCTACAAAACTCCACTACAAATACCTACAAAGTTATTGTGACATTTGATTGGCAGCGAAAGTACTGACCTCGTCTTCGAATCAACAGTGAATTTCTACAAAAGCAGGCGAGACTCTACAAGATTAGCTTCAGTTCCACAATGAATTCCTACAAAATACAAGCCCACGATTGTACAATTGATTCTGCATTATCAAGAGTGAAAACAAAAAAATACCTCTCACAACCGACAAATCACAACCAATTCCTGACAGTATTCTCTCCAACCCCCCCTCCGTCTCCACGATCATCACGCTGATTTAGAAGTGATCACACGAAGTCTTGCCAATAGTTTAACAAAATATTGATACAAACAATCTTGCAATTTCTACGACGAACCAACGAACTACAACCATCTACAATCAACTACAAGTAACAACTCCACGAGTCATCTGTATAATCTTCTACATGCTCCTACAAGTAGCGGCAGTCTTCATTCCACAACGAGTAAATCACAAGAGAAAAGGACCGAGAAAACATCGAGAAAGAAAAACAAAACAAACAAACGAAGAGTGAGACACGACTTACAACTCACAACCACCAGACCTCACCCTTCTCTCTCCGCTACATCCACCCAACCTCCACCGCTGATGCAGGAGAGCGAGGTCAAGACGACGAAGCAAATACCAAGCCCATATTCACAACTCATCTTACTCATCTTCACTCAAGTTACTCATCGCTACTCATTTACTCACCACAGCTACCAGTGTGGGAAGTCGATATCACCATACGTGTGCTGAGACGACGACAAGCCGTGTGTCTGACACCACACAACACGTCAATCAACCCGTGAAGAACAACGCTATCACCACGTGCAACACCACTCACACCATTTCCACCACGGTAAAAATTAGTTAGTTACATAGTTACTTCATTCATACAATACACAGTGATAGACAAAAAACTTCTGCACAAACATATAAAACGTTCTGTATAGTTACAACTTAAATACATATACCTACTTCAATTATCTTCATAATTCAATCATTAAATACTTGCACCAACAACAAATATTCTACACTGTATCACTGTATATATTCATTCATATATTATAGCATTTATTTACTACCAACGAGTGTTACCATTTATACCTACATAAAATACGTGTTGCAAACATACAGCTATACATTATTTCATCTACAAAGTAATAAAGAAAATATACCATCACAGTTACTCAGTGAGCGATTAAAAGAACTGTATTAAATTTTTATTAATTAAAGCTACCTTGTGGAAACAGATAAATTAAGGTACAAGGAAAACCAGAAAAAAAAATGGCCAACACAAATGACGTTAGCAAGAAACACAATCGTGAAGACAATGATTTCCACACAGTGCTGACACATATATTGCCCACGATAGGTACAAGTGAAGAACAAGTCAGTGTATATAGTTAATACTGTATCTAGCGTATATATATATATTTTTTTATAAAATAACAAAATATGGGGCTATATAATGTCATTTTCAGTAATATCTGTGCAATATACACTAAACCTTAAAAAAGGATCCCAAGGGAATTAGCCAGCAATTATGCAACTTCGAACAACACCGAAAAAGCGTCGACAAACGAAAAAAAATAAAACTATAGAAAATCAATACATACAAAAAAAAAGAAAGAAAAAGAAATAGAGTAAGATCACATAACAAACAAATGAAAATAAGTGTAAGTGTTACTACAAATGCCAAAATACCACATAAACTCCTTCTATAAGTGAAAAAAAAAAAAAGCAAATTGTTGTCTCCACACGCTAGTCGCATGGCACATCATATCATCGACCACAGCATGACCGGATTCAATGTCAGGACTGGAATTATTACAAATATTTAACTACAAAAAATATGTAACAATTATGTAATGACAAACGATTGCATTATGTTACACTTGCTACAATTATGTAACTACAAACAATATTTGATAATTATGTAACAGTTGCATTAACAAGATGTAACTTTTATGTAACTTTAACTACAATTATAAGGCCAACACAATGATGTAACAGTTGCATTAACAAAATGTAACTACAATTATAATGCCAACACAATTATGCATTACCACAATGTTAAGCAACAACTCATAAAATGTTACAATTATGTATTACTACAATGTTACTACAATGAAACAGTTACAATATAATTATGTAACAATTCACAATTATGTATTACCACAATGTTACTACAATATTATGTAATGTCATACAATTCACTCCCTCCAGAGCAGCCATGGCAGCAACACCCGTTCTTCCCACGCCTTCTACACCCGCCTCGGCCTTCGACCCGTTGAGGGGGGCCACCACAGGCAGGGAGCAGCCACCACGAGCCGTTACCATCACGGGGACTGTGAAGTGGTACAACGTGAAGGCGGGGTACGGATTCATCCGGCGCCAGGACACCGGCGCCGATGTATTCGTGCACCGCCTGGGGATCGTTGCTCCCGCTTCACCACGTCTTCAGCGCTCGTTAGGCGAGGGCGAGACGGTGGTCTTCACTCTCCACCAGACACCGAAGGGTCCTGAGGCTAAGGACGTCACCGGGCCGGGAGGTGCAGCCGTGCAGGGCTCTGCCCATGCACGGCGGCGCCCCACGGCCCGGGGGCGCCGGCCCAAGGATCGTCGATGTACTGGGGAGATTGACACCATCGTCAGCATGTGCATCGCGACGGCGAGTGCTTTCTGTGGCGGTGACAAGGATGCGTTGCTTATTCTCCTCCCCCAGGTCTTTGAGGAGAATGGCCTTCCGCGCCTTGTCATCCCCCAGAGCTTCGCCCGTGGTGCACGGCCAGCCCCTCGTCAAAAGCATTGTGCCCCCAAGCTGCAGCCTTCCCAGCCCCGCATAACACCGCGCAAAAGGCTGCAGCTCGATGCTCCTTTGAACACACGGACTGCCTCTATTGCCACCACTCCTGCTCAACCCATGGAGACCTCCACCACCACCACCGACAGCCACAGGGAGCCTCCTACACCCCAGCCACAGTGTGCAGCCGATCAGCCAAACCACCAAACCACCACGTAACCCTGTGCCTCTCCACCAACACCCACGAAAGCACAGAGGAAGCGTAAGGCTGCAGAAACCGACACCTCCCAGACATCCACTACACCATCAACGCCAGAGACGGAGAAGCCTGCTACTGACGATGAAGTCGCCAAGATCGACGAGTACCTCACCCAGAACGCCGACGACATAGTGAACACCGTCCTTAAGAACATCCAGCTAAGCAGGAACATGACTTCGTTTAAAAACCCGATAAAGCAATTTCATTTGCAAAACACCTAATCAGCCCATTTCCCCGACCGGGCTAATGTATGGTCCGGCCTGCACTACAGGTGCAGGAAATCTTAGAACGAACGAACGAACCACAATTCTGTATTACCAGAATCATCATACAAGTTAGGTGAAATATTAGACATTACTAAAGGGATAACTCAATCTGTAATGTATAACCTAGCAGTATTACCATTGCACAATTATATGCGTATGTCTGTTATACATACACATCTTACAAAATGTCATACAAGAACCATTGCATTTATTCAAATATGTATACAACTTGTTTAAAATGTAATATTACTAGATCATTGCAATTTACTATGAATATTGTATGTGTACAATATTATGATCAATTTTATATACTAATAGATTACCATATGTCAATGATGATTGCTGTCGGAGGACCTTCAGGGGTGCGGCCGAGCAATGTCAGGACTCCATATTATAATTACAAATCATAATAAATTGATAGATAAATAGATAGATAGACAGAGCTCGAGGCAAGCCTGGGAAAGGGAAATGATCTTGCAAGTTAACTGAGGAAATATTGACAATACAAAGGAAGTAGCAAGTCAGAGAATGATATAGGTAGTGTGTCAGCGAGATAGCATACGAACAAAGCTTAGTGACCATACACACACATACACACTACTCACACACAGGTTTCTAGAACTCTCCAACCACAGTGTAACACACGTGACACGACCCCTGCTACACCAGAATTTAGGAAGCAGAGCTCAGAAGGAGACAGGCTATAGAACAGGCAGGTAGTAGGGAGAACGAGCCTAGCAACATGGGCGAGAGGGAAGAGAGAGAGAGCGAGAGGAAGACAGGGAGGTTAGCTCGCAGGACTTTATACTTCACTCATGTGTGAGAGACTTTGTTAATATTTCCAAGGCAAATAAAAATAGTCCCATGCTATTCTTTACCTCTCCTGTCATTGCATGACAAAAGGGAACCAAGATTATCTACTTACAAAGCTACTCATGTATAACAACCGCTCATCCACTAGTCTAATATATATATAACTGATCTACAAAACTCCACAACAAGTACCTACAAAGTTATTGTGACATTATTATTGTTATTATTATTATTATTATTATTATTATTATTATTATTTGCATCATCATCAGCATTAACGGTTGCAGTAGTAACTGCAACCCTTGACTCAACTGGAGGTGAACGCGGTGGACTGCAGATGTAAGATACCCTCCTGTTGCAGTCCTCCATTCTCCTTTGGCGGGACAGGAAAATAGTTGGAGGGACGTTTGTATGACCAGGCATTGGAGTCCGAAAGCTGTATTGGCACCGCCACACGAGGGCGTCCCACACCAGCACCAGTGAAGTATAAATGTTGAAGGTTAAAAAAATAATAAAGTGAATAAAATTTGTGATGCCAGTAACAATAAAAGGGATGAGACAGAGAAGTGAGTAACAAAAGAAAGGATATGAGAGTGTCCTTGAACAGTCTGTGCATAAGACAGAAGTGACAACAACAGAGTCTGGCAGCTGGTGCCCTGGTTAAGACAAAGCGAAGACAGCTAATGACCATGGAATAATACATACACCATGCATCCACTTAAGTTATAGGTAAGGGGATAGATCGTCAAGTAGATGCTGATAGGTATAAATAGACAGATAGATAATATCTTTTTGTTTATCAGTCAGTCAATCTATACCTATCTCTATCCATCAGTCTATCTATCTGTCTATCTGCTTGGTCACAACTGAAGATTACTACCAGAATATGGTGCTAGTTTTGAAAAAGTGCTATAAGAAATGACGTAGAAGCTTTGTTTTATCTAATTCTGCGTTGTGCAACAAGGCATACGTTGCAAAATGAAGTAAACTGAATACAATAATCCACGGTTGCTAGAAGAAAGCATCAAGAAATCTTTGTGTGGAATTTGGTACTGGTCATTGTTTTTAACCCCGACTTTCCTACAGATCTTCCCTGCAGAATGACAGTCATTGTTCTGACACATACATTTCAGTAACACTGTCACGCATGCAAACACAGACACAAACATGCGAGTACAGACCATTTTTTTTTTAATTAACATCTTGCTAGTTTCATTCTCTCTCTCTCTCTCTCTCTCTCTCTCTCTCTCTCTCTCTCTCTCTTTTCTAGAATCTTTAATGGATTTTATTCTCTTGGAAATCAGGCATAATTAATCATGCTTGATTTCCAATCCTCCGGGACTCTCCCCAATCTACACATCTTCCATATCCATTCTACTGCTATCTCTCTCCCATACCTCAGCATTTCACCACACACTCCATCAACTCCTGGGGCTTCCCCCATTTTTACTTTCTTCATTGCTTTCACTACTTCCATCCTACTGATTCCTCCCTGTCTTCTCACCTCCCTTCTCCTCCCAGCCATTCCCCAACTACTTACATTCGCTTTACTTTCATTCTCTATGTTCAACAATTCCTTAAAGTGGTCTCTCCTGCTCACTTTTCCTCCCTTCTCCATTAGCAATATACCATTTTTATCTTTCACTCCCCGACTTACTGCTTTATCACCCTGTCTAACTATTTCCCTCTTTCCAAAATATTTTCTTACATTCCCGCCATTTTTCACTAAAATTTCTTCCAAATTCCTCATCCACTCTCATCTTACTCTTTCATGCTAATCTTTTCACCTCTCTCATCCGCTCTACATATAACTCTCTTTTTTTGTCTCTCAACTTCCTCCACGCCTCTGTTGCTCATCCACTCATTATATGCTTTCTTGTTTTGTGTCACAGCCTGTCTCACCTCTTCATTCCACCATGCTGTTTCTTGCACTGTCTTTCGTCTTCTCTTCTGCCCACATGCTGAACATTTTTCTTCTGTGAATATCTTGCACACACCTTCCACCTCCCCCATTTGCTCCAGATCATATTTAACCAATTGCTCCTCAACTTCTGTCTCTATCCTGGTTTATTACCATCCTCTTGTAACGTTTCTACCCTCCTTGTATTATTATTATTATTATTATTATTTGTAGTAGTAGCAGTAGTAGTAGTAGTAATAGTAGTAGTAGTAGTGTTGGCGGTGGTGGTAACACTCAAGAAACACTGCCAAATTAACATAAATATTTCTGTAAGGAGAAAAGCCTGACTGAATAAAGCATAACTGTGATGAACTAGATTTAATGAGTTGTTTACCTAATGACATGGTACTAAACTAATTGAAGGGTTGAAGCCTAAGTTTATGAGCCAGGAATTCAATACAAAGAGAAGGATGATTGACCGTAACCGCACTCATTCTTATACATCTTCACCATATCCTTCCACCTCTTCCTTGACGTTATATAACCGCCAGTGCACACCTTCCCAAACACGTATCGGCCCCTTTGGGTACGATAGTTGTGAAAATGAGGGACTTAAGCAGACACACATGAGTCTATAAATGTGGTGTCTCAAAACATTTACCACTCAGTCAGTGAATCTTTTTGCAATTCAGAGTTCTAATAACTACCGAAGATAATATATGCACTTATAATTACAGGATGCCCCGTATATCACAATGCTTCATCCATGTTGGAGAATGATACGTGCTTTAAGAGTGCCGATACTTTTTTGGGAGGGTGTACATGAACAGGATAGAGAACTGAAACCAGAAAAAAAAAACAGTTACATATATGGAATTATCAACAATATCCTATGAAATGGGGCGCACTTCCAGGGAAAGAGAGAAAAAAATCCATTAAAGATTCTAAAAGAGAGAGAGAGAGAGAGAGAGAGAGAGAGAGAGAGAGAGAGAGAGAGAGAATGAAACTAGAAAGATGTTAATAAAAAAAAAAATGGTCTGTACTCGTATGTTTGTGTCTGTGTTTGCATGCGTGACAGTGTTACTGAAATGTATGTGTCAGAACAATGACTGTCATTCTGCAGGGAAGATCTGTAGGAAAGTCGGGGTTAAAAACAATGACCAGTACCAAATTCCACACAAAGATTTCTTGATGCTTTCTTCTAGCAACCGTGGATTATTGTATTCAGTTTACTTCATTTTGCAACGTATCCCTTGTTGCACAACGCAGAATTAGATAATAAAAAGCTTCTGCGTCATTTCTTATAGCACCTTTTCAAAACTAGCACCATATTCTGGTAGTAATCTTCAGTTGTGACCAAGCAGATAGACAGATAGATAGACTGATGGATAGAGATAGGTATAGATTGACTGACTGATAAACAAAAAGATATTATCTATCTGTCTATTTATACCTATCAGCATATACTTGATGATCTATCCCCTTACCTATAACTTAAGTGGATGCATGGTGTATGTATTATTCCATGGTCATTAGCTGTCTTCGCTTTGTCTTAACCAGGGCACCAGCTGCCAGACTCTGTTGTTGTCACTTCTGTCTTATGCACAGACTGTTCAAGGACACTCTCATATCCTTTCTTTTGTTACTCACTTCTCTGTCTCATCCCTTTTATTGTTACTGGCATCACAGATTTTATTCACTTTATTATTTTTATAACCTTCAACATTTATACTTCACTGGTGCTGGTGTGGGACGCCCTCGTGTGGCGGTGCCAATACAGCTTTCGGACTCCAATGCCTGGTCAAACAAACGTCCCTCTACTATTTTCCTGTCCCGCCAAAGGAGAATGGAGGACTGCAACAGGAGGGTATCTTACATCTGCAGTCCACCGGGTTCACCTCCAGTTGAGTCAAGGGTTGCAGTTACTACTGCAACCGTTAATGCTGATGATGATGCAAATAATAATAATAATAATAATAATAATAATAATAATGATGATATTGATAATAATGACAATAATAATATTAATAACCAGAAAGCACTCAGAGAGCGCATACCTTAGCCAATGTCATTGCCCTTAACACAGATCCAAATCCGGACCCATGGAGATACTGTATGGAATACACTGGCTCTGAACACCTCCTGCAAATGTAATCAGTTGTTCCTTGACCAATGGCCCAATCTTCCACAAACCTTTATTCAGTTTCACTGAGAACTTTGGCAATTATTTTGCGGGATACATTGGATCCAGATCCACCCCAAACTTTAGTCAATTGTTTCTTGGCCCGTGGTTCACCCCCAACAAAATTTCATTGAAATTTACTGAGAACTTTTGGAGATATTGTGCGGTAGGATTCCGATCCGGATTCGCCCCATTATTTAAGCAATTCTCCCCTGGCCCATGGCCCACCATTCCACAAATTTTCACTGAAATTCATTGAGAACTTTTGAAGATATCATATGGGCAGACAAACAAACAGACAAATATAGGTGGCTATATAACCTCCTCCACCTTCGTTGGTGGAGGTAATAATAATAATAATAATAATAATAATATAAACAACAACAATAAAAACAACAACTAGAATCCTGAATTTGCTAAAGCATTGTTCAAAGAACCAACATTCCAGATGAAAATACTTTTGTTATATTGTGGACCAAATATAAATGGACTTTTGGTGTCACTTAAATTTTTTTTTACGGATTATAACATGTGACCTTGTGATCAAGGTCAAGGTCAGTCATACTAAGCAAATCATATTCACCCATGACCCACCACATTTCCATCGAGTTTCGTCAAATACTTTCCGATTTAGTACTTTCAGGCATGAGGCAGCCATTATGATTTTCCTCAATATCTCAAAACGAATTTGTTGGATCTGAGTACCAATACCCAGGTGCACTAGTGTCTGTTGACGAATACATACTGCAACATTTGCGAAGCAATCTATTCAGTAGTTTTTACTGCACAGGAGAGAAAAACTGAAAAAAATAACATGGAGTGAGCTATTGCAGTGCTAGTGCTAGGAAAAAAAATCTTGATGCCAAAAGAAGCCTGCACCGAAGATACATCACTCCTGCAAATTCCAAGTCTCTATCTTCAACGGCCTTCTAATGTCAGCCTTCAAGATCTTTCAGAAAATAATATCTACTATATCAAAAGAAACTCATCAAAATGTAATAATAATAATAATAATAATAATAATAGTAATAATAATAACAACAACAGTAATAATAATAATGTTAGCTATTCTCATTGTTTAGCCATAGTACAGAAGGTTCTCCACAAGGCATTTAAGGTACAGTATGTGTAATATAAGTAACACATGAACAACTTAAGGTAATTTCTTATGTAACATGAATGAGAGATTTGTTAACAAATGTGTCGAAAAATGCATGAGTAACTTTAACGTTTGTCTCAGTAACTGGCTAACAATATGCTCAACTGTAACCATATTCATTCCAGAACATAAGAGGGATCACAGCTGTATATCTGGAAAGTTACAGCTTTAAAGCTTTTGTTGTTTTCTCTAAAACGAGTTGCAATGAAACAAAACAAAAAAAAACTGAGCAGATTTGAATTCAGTACTTTCCACTAGGCTAAGTGCCAAAATATTAAGCCTAAATTACTCAGCAAACATTTTTATCACAGGATTTTCAACCAAAATCCTGGATCTCAATCAGTTTCTGATGCTTCAATTTGACATACTGTAAGCAGTTTTTGAGAATAATAATGAGTATATCACCTTGAAAACTTGGTAATAGTCATTTATATTTGGCACAAGGACATGGGTTATCCCAAGGTACCTTCATATGTAATATTGTCAACACTGAATAAAAAAAAGTGCAATGAAAAATAATGTTATCTATTTTTATTGTTCAGCCACAATAAGGAAGAGTTGCCATAACTGCTATGTTATATAAGGTATGTATAATATAAACAAGATCAGACGACTCTAAGGCATTGTAACATCAGGAAGATCTCGAAGCAAAGGTGTCAAAGAATGCATGTGTAAATTTTGTGTTTTTCATAATAACTGGCTAACTGCATGCTTAACTGTAACCATATTCCTTTCAGATCATAAAATGGACCACCGCTATAGTATCAGGAAAGTTATGGCTTGAAAGTTTTTGTGTTTTTCCTAAAACTTGTTGCAAAGAAAAACCTGAACAAATTTGAATTCGGTACTTTCCACTAGACTAAATGACAAAATATTGAGCCAAAATTATCCAGCAAACATTTATATTAAAGAGTTTTCAACCAAACAACTGTATCTCATGTAGTTTATGAGATATTTTAATTTCACATGTGCATTTTTAAAAAATAAAAATCAGTATATGACTTTCAAAAATAAGTCAAGATCATTCATATTTGCCACAATGCCTGGGGCTACCCTAGGGTACCTTCATGTATAATATTGTAAACAGTGAAGAAAAAATTGCAAAGAAAAGAAATATATAATAATAATAATAATAATAATAATAATAATAATAATAATGACGAAAACAAGATGCTTTCACATTTATATGCCGTAGCTTACCAGTTTCGTGGTCTTTGGACGCAGATCCGCATCCAACCTGAAAGTGTCTAACCAGCTCTTTAGATCTGGATCTGTGTCCAGACATCGAAATATTCACCATAAACCAGGACTTGCATCTAGCTTACTGAAATTTGATCTGTTCCTAGCCTGATTGAATTTCCAATTCGGTTATACTATTTTCATTCACGGGAAAACTGGAAAACGTGACCCCCCCCCCAAAAAAAAAAATGCTGAGAACAAAAAGTGATATAAACATTCTTATGTGTTCTTTCAACTTATGCTTGTCGTAACTATTTTAGTTTATGCAATATCACTTTCTATTTTCTTGAAATCTTATTCTACAAAGTCTCAGGTTTCTTATGGAACAAAAAGATATCCGCTAATCCAAATATTTCGGGGTGAAAAATGTTCAGAATAGAAATGCAATGCTAGGTGAAATAGGCCTAACTCCTCGGTCCTAGAACACCTGACGTGTAGCGGGGTCCTCTTTCGAGACCGGAGCTTAGTGCAATAGAGAGAGGTAGGACACAAAAACTCCAGGCAATAACCTTTCACCATCTCGGAGGTGTAGAGAGATCACGCCCGGGCGTCCTGGGGAGGGCCTGGAGTAACCGAGGGCTGTTGCCCCCACAGTCAAGGGATGCCGTCAGGTAGGGGCTGCAGCACCGACCTGAGCTAGGGTCCGTCAGGTGGCTCTTCTCCATGGCCAGGCATAGGGAGCAGAGACCAGGGGAAGCTGTAGGTCCTCTCTGGGGTCCTTCAGTGCTGGAGGTCTGGGCTCTTATCTCACACTGGGGCAATGACACTTCTGACACCTCTCTCTGGCCGTGGGGCCCGGCTATCGGCCGTGGCTGCCCAAGGGTGCAACTATAGGACGCTAAGGCCCGGCTATTGGCCGTGGCCTGAGTGGGGGACTTAGCGTGCCTCTGAACACCTTCGGAGTGGCAATCGGCCGTCTGACGAAGGCGGGAGCGGTTTTCGGCCGTCTCCTGCAGGAGGGAGAGTGAGTGGCTATCGTCCGTCTCGGGGGCAGCACCTTCGGAGAGGCTATCGGCCGTCTGGCTAAGGCGGGAGTGGCTATGGGCCGTCTCCTTCCGCCAGAGGAGGGAGCGGCTATCGGCCATCTGACGAAGGCAGGAGCGGCCTCTTGCTGTCTCCTTCTGCCGGAGGAGGGAGCGGCTATTGACCTTCTCTAGGGCAGCACCTTCGGAGCGGCTATCAGCCATCTGACGAAGGCAGGAGCGGCTATCGGGCGTCTCCTTCTGCCGGAGGAGTGAGCGGCTATCAGCCATCTCGGGGACAACACCTTCGGAGCAGCTATCGGCCTTCTGGCGAAGGAGGTAGCTGTTTCACTATACCTCAGTGAGATCATGTGTCTCGTATCAATGCTCAACGTATTTTTAATGAATATAGTATTTCCCAAAAGATTTATGTCTTAGGTGTACGTGCCGATGCCTAATTTCAGCTGCTGTGACCACCTGCCTTACACCTTCATTTGTGACAGTGTTATATTTGGTTGCCCGTAACTAGTTATGTCACATCTATTTTACGCACCTTGTTTGTCCTTTATGAAACTGAAAGTCAGTGTCAGTCTGTCAGTTTTTCCCACGAAGAACACAGTGGCATCCAGGTTTTGGAGTCATGTTTATTATTACCACCTCTCTCATTTTGTAAATATTCCACAACAAAATTACATGTTGACACAGGAAAGTTTGTGTACTCTGCCGATACAATCTCCAGCAGAGTGTCAAGCCAGGGAGTTCAGAAACAAAGCAATGCCAACCGGTCAAAAAGAGCCAACACAGCTGAGAAGAAAAAAGGACGGGAAAACAAGGTCCCCCTCGCATGTGAGAGACGAGAAAGCATAGGCAAACAGAGGGGAAACTTGCATGTGCGTGGCAAACGGACCCTCCCACACAACACAGGTGGGGCTGTTGTGAGAATCTATTTGGAGATTCACTTTTACAGATCGTAGAGTTAAATTTAGGATCATTTTTCATGAAGAAGCTATTGCTTAAATTAATGCCAATCGATTAACACAGCGTTTAATGTTAGATTGCCGAGATAATGTAACGAAATATAACGACTACAAGTTGGCTATATGAAGAGACATTCCGAATTTACTAGAATTTAAAATCGATGTTCCCATTATAAATATCAGCATACTGGGGTAAAGACCATTGGAACGGGAATAAAACCCAAGATTTTTTTGTCGCGGGACGAATGAGGTGAGTATACCAAAGCCACCATTACCTTTAAGATTATTTTAAAATACTCGAGAAAATCAAATACGTTCACTTATCATTTCATCAGTTCCATTACACCAGCTTGTAATCGTATCACAGGCTGATGAGATCTGCTAATCACCCAACATGGTCGAGAATGGATACGGAGTATTAACTCTTATGGTGAAACAGGAGACCAGTGATAAAAGCTGGCATGGTCAACAGAAGGCACTATGGTCGCCGGTGTGTTGTCTGTTTACATAAACTGACAGGTGGGGTGCGAGGGGATGTGGCGGTAATAATAAACATGACTCCAAATCCTGGATGCCACTGTGTTCTTCGTGGGAAAAACTGACGGACTGACACTGACTTTTGGTTTCATAAAGGACAAACAAGGTGCGTAAAATAGAAGTGACATAACTAGTTACGGGCAAACAAATATAACACTGTCACAAATGAAGGTGTAAGGCAGGTGGTCACAGCAGCTGAAATTAGGCATCGGCACGTACACCTAAGACATAAATCTGTTGGGAAATACTATTATTCATTACAAATACGTTGAGCATTGATACAAGACACATGAACCTACTGACGTATAGTGCAACAGCTACATTCGCAAAGTGGGATGTTACTTATCTTGTCTCAAATAATCAGTACTTACTGACAATATGCTCATACTAATAATAATTTTGACCATGTGTGAATGAATACTGAAGATCTTAACCATCTGTTAATGAAATATATAATACAGATAACGGATGATCGCTATTACGTGCATGTAGGAACCATGTAATGGAGTACAAATGCCCTAAAGCACCTGAGGTATGAGGCAGACATATATATATATATATATATATATATATATATATATATATATATATATATATATATATATATAGATAGATAGATAGATAGATATAGATAGATAGATAGATAGATAGTGTGTGTGTGTGTGTGTGTGTGTGTGTGTGTGTGTGTGTGTGTGTGTGCGCGTGAGACCACATAATGAAGGGTCAGGTAGGACTATAGTAAACGGATCTTCATATACATTAAACGTAGTATGAAGATTATACATCAACAAAAAAATGATAATACTAGAACAAATGTTCATATCGAATGACTGGAGCTGACAAGGCGAGTGATGATGGACGCAAGTGTATGGGTAAATATATATTATGAGGATATACAGTTGAATAAGTAACTGGACGTAGTTACAATGATCCTGTATATTTTACTTTTTCTACTACCATGCGAATTTCATCAAGGTTTAAGTCAGTTCAGCACACCAAACCTCTGAATTGCCGGTTTTGCACGAAAAAGCAAGTGATCTGTCAAAGTATAGGATATGAAGTGGTTAAAAGAGACTTGTGATGTTCTACCTCAATACATAAATGAATATTTAGTACAGAGATAGATAGATGAACCCTAATACATCCTTATTATTCAAGATATACAGGACGGTTTCGGTCCCTCAACGTCGCACTGAGGACAAAATCCTTGGAGGAACTCAACAACAGCCACGTTGTTTGCAGCATTATCTCCATGGAGAATAATACCCTAAAACCGGCAGACTTGTTCCCCCAGCTGGTCCCCTACCTCCATTAACAAGCATGTATTCCAACACCTAACAGAATTTTTCCTTGTCTGTATGATATTTGTAGCATTTGCTAATTCGTGCATTGATACAGAGAATGAATATCAATAAATCACGCGTATAAAAGATACCTATAGTAAAGTAACCTGACCCCTGCCATAAGTCACAATTGCATGTCATAGCATACCATTCATATTCCAAATATATTAGTGGTATTGCCCATCCAGTCACTGAATCAACAAGTAATATACTGTCATACCACTGCACCCTGCCAATTGATTTCACTGTCGCATTCTACAATAATGTGGATGAGACTGATACTGATCCAAGTAAAGACCCCTTAAATTCAGCTTACATCAGACGCAACCAATTAATACATAACATTACTTCCTCTAGGTGATATTGATGACCTTGGCCGCTTGAGGTGTCATCTAATAAATCATACAGAGGAAAGTGGTAAGGTGAAAATTATAGCTGATATGCTTTTAACGTAAAATATATGATGTGAGGATTTTTATACAAATGACCTACATAACACTGTTGCAGGTAGTGCAAAGCCACACCCCAAACATTTGTGGAAATTAAGCATGGATAAATGTTTCACATATTAACTGCTACTCCTCTTACGTGTTACGACTAACGGTATAGTTTGTATTAATTGGCCCCACCTCCGCAGGGGGTTTCGACTATAAATGATCCACCAGTACATCCTCGCATAACTACTTAAGATTGTCTCTCCTTCGACGTCCATCCAGGCACTGTTGTACATAATCAGTTGACACCAGCAGCGTATGGTAGACATTCATCGATTTCTCATGTCATTAAGTGTTTGATAATGATTATGTATGAGGATGCAGTTTAAAATGACCACGCCTAATTCTGTGAAAAAAGGTACAGATTTTTGACGAACGTTTCCGTCGGTAAGATGTGTAGATGTATATAGCATGATATATTACAGAACACGTTATGGCATCTAGTCATATGCACGAATGATAGCGAAACTGTGATGAGGTCAGTGTATTACAGAGCAGCCCCTCTATGAGCTTCGAGTCTCCCCTGTCATAGTGATGATGGCGAGGATAATGTTTGTACGCTATCTTTCATTAATTCACTCTCCTCCTACTGATGCTGTCCAGATTGCATACATACAGCAACACTATTGATTAGGTATGTCGCAATGACCCCAAAGTATTTATGATATTGCACACAGGGTAGCATCCATTCCTTTTACTATGATGGCCATACTGCTATGGAAGAGGACGTACGATGAGTACCACAGCTTGAGAAGACACTGCATGGTTAAACTCCCCTGGAAATGAACAGATATGAAATACCGCAGCTGGTGATAGCATGGCATGGTATTTTGAAGGGCTAGTCGTAGTGCATATTACAGAGAATAGTAATACATAAATAAAGGTATGCTTATTCATCTGTACGGTCACTATTAAAGAATCTAGGCACTACAACCATAAGGTTCACCCACGATGTTAAGTAGTATAACTGTCACTCTTATTTATAATAAGATCCTATTTTACAAGGAATCTAGTAAATATAAATATGTTAGGAAGAATATGTAGAACTTAATCGTGCACTATCTGAAGAAGACAGGTATTTATATGAGTATATACATGCAGGCAAATATCGTGTGGTATTTTAACATGATGCTGGGATTATTAGTATGTAATGTATTTTGATACCACCAGATTCTAATCAAAACATTGCTTACACATCGCATCAGTCACAGACACTGTCCAAGTACGTCTGTATCGTTGACACCTGGAAATGGATATGCACATTTGAACAGCTTATAAACATTATCTTTGATAAGAGTCTGACACACCATGTAAACTATTTGTAATTTTTAAAGCAGAAAATGAAATCAACAAGTATTACTCTGGAGGAATAACGTTGCCTACAGAGTCTGTACATAACTATTGGATGGGGTTCGAGGTCACATTCAAATCACATACGAATAAAAGTAAAGTGGTAGTGGTACGAAGGCTCTGTTGTCATCTAGTGAGATTATTACCACCTTCAGCTTACATGTCATTATGTACCTCGCAGCATACGTTAAGTTTATTGAAACATACATGAAAATGTGGATATATTTCATATAAAATTTAAGAATAGAAGCATCCATGCTGAAATTGTCAGAGGAGCAGGAAGATGGCAAAAACATTGTAGTAGCTGTTCCCTAGGCAGTCTGGCCGAACAGCCCCGAGTCCCTAAGGAAGGGCATGGCCGGGACCGGGCTTTCCCACAGAGCTCTCTGGCTGGATTTGCGGTGGTTTGGCCTCCATGCTGTCCTCCTCTTCTGCCTCGACAGCCCCTAGGGGGTAGACCCACGGCGAAGACGCCACCGCTCCAGGTCCCCAAAATGGTGTTTTGGTACGTGGTTTTGTGTGTATTATTGAACCCACAACGCATCGCATCATCACACAAATAACTTCCACATTATAAGAAAGAGAGAGAGAGAGAGAGAGAGGTAAATATACAGGCTGGTAGGTAACACTGTGCATGTATGTATTTGATTAATAGCCATTTGTGTACCATTACATGCAGCAGCGTCCAGACTGAGCCTCTCCAAACTCTTTGATTTCCTGTAAGGTGCATAAATGTTGGCAAGGCTTCATTTATTTTATGTTTTATGGGACTATGGTCATTAGTTTGCACAGTATGTATGTGCGGCTTGCAATGTGAATTTCATTATCTTTTGCATCGTGAAGTATGGTATGGTAAAAAATACAATCTATGTCATATACCTGGTAATTGCCCAGCATATTTGTATCATTACTCGTACGCATATAAAAACAGTATTATCGCTTGTAGACTATGTACTGGTTACGAACCACATAAAAGTTTTGCCTTATGTTACCTCTTTTCATGTCTTTTACGCAACAGTATTATGCAGTATGACTTCATACATTTATCTCCAGCTTTAAAAAGATGTAAGCTACATTTGACCTTGTTTTTATATTGTATATTTCACGCAGGAATGGGTATTTATTAATTTACTGTTATATCTAAAGATAAATGGTAGATATGCTTCTGAAAACAAGGTAAGGGCTTTACTGTAGACTTGTTTTATTTTATTGTTAAATTAAGATACAGACTAGATACATACAATGCGTCCTAGACAGTTTACCAGCCAACAAGTCTCCAGGTCTAGATGAAATTCCAACAATTGTTTTATGAAAGTGTCCCCCAGAACTTGCTCCTCTTTTAGTTAAATTATTCAGACTATACTTACGTACTTTTTCATTTCCTAATTCTTGGAAAGAAACCAATATCCACCCAGTTTAGATGAAAGGAAGTTACTCTGTCCCCTCTGATTACAAACCATAGCTATCACATCTTCTCCTGGTAATATATTTGAGATTGTAATTAATAAGCACATTGTTAAACATCTTAAATCCAGCTACATAATTAGTGACAGACAGTATGATTTTCGCCACAGAAGATCGGCTGTTAATATACTCATTCTCTTATATCCATCAGTCAATTGATCAACATGGAGAAACTCGTGCAGTAGGCCTTGATATTTCTAACGCTTTTGACAGTGTGGCACAAATTCCCGCTATCAAAACTCCCTGCTATGACCAATCATCTTTTGTTCCTCTGATATCCTCATTTCTCATCGACGGAAAGGTAGGGGTAAAAATAGATGATGTATATTTCAGTTTCCACTCGATTAATATCGGCATGCCACAAAGATCAGTCTTGACTCCAACCCTGTTCTTGTTACATATTAATGATCTCTTGTCTGCCAGCTATAATCGCATTCACTCATATGCAGATGACTCAACACTTCCCAGTTCCTTCACACTTCTGCACCCATTCACAAAGTTAAATATCTCTAATTTACAACACTGTGCAGCAATCTCCACAAATCGAGACTTATCTAAGATCACCGAACGGGGACAAATAACAATGTCTCATTTAATGCTAGGAAAACCAAATATATACATTTTATTGTTAGACAGATATTGCGTGATTCCTATATTACTTTCGATTGAACTAATATTCCTGTCTCTAAAAGTATTGAAATTCTCGGTGTTTCACTTAAAAATGCCCTCAGCTGGACCCTTCATGTTGGATCACTTGCTAAAACTGCTTCTAAGAAACTTGAATTATTGTGCTGAGTCCGTAATTTCTTCACTGGTGAGCAGTTAGCTCTAATCTACAAGAGTCATGTGCACTCTCTGATGGAATATTGCTCACCCTTGGGGAATGGATGTGGAGAGGTTGTACTAATACAACTGGACAAAATTCAGAACAAAGCTGTTAGAATAACCCTACTATTACAAATGAAATACCTTTCCTACAAGTAAGAAGGAATGTTGCCTCCTTTGCCTTATTTTACAGATAATTTTATGACAAATCCTCAGACGAACTTGCATCCATTGTGCCACCTCTCTGCACTTTCCCCCACGCTGCACGAGCATCTGGTAGGGCTCATGACTGGACTGTCCCACTGCTATATTGCAGAACTTCAACCTATCACAATTCATTTATTTCTCGAACTGCATCTCTTTGGAACTTGCATCCTGAGAGATGTTTCCCTCCCCCATACTTCAACCAACAGTTTTTGAAGTCCAACTGCTACAGATTTTTTTATGAATGGTGGAAACCTGTAAAATGGTGTGGCTGTGGATATTTTTTTGTTCAGTTGTTTTTCCTTTATGTGCTGTTATTGTAAAAAAAAAAAAAAAAAAAAAAAAAAAAAAAAAAAGAGAATTCTTCACTATTTCCCTTACTCTGTCAAAAAGTATCGTACCATATGTACTGTGCATTTCCTATTACACTAAGAAGACTACTGTCCCTGTGCTTATCACACACTTCATTTTCCCTTTTTCCTTTGTATAGTATTGGGGAATAGTTATATCTGACTTCCAATCCTTCAGGATCCTACCCTCCTCCCAGGCTGATCTGCACATCTTCCTTAACCACTCCAGTGCTATCTCTCCTCCGTGCTTCAGCATTTCACCTCACATTCCATCAATTCCTGGGGCTATCCCCATTTTGATTTTCTTCATTCTTTCCATTACTTCATCCTACTCATCTCTTCCTCCATTCTCATCTCCGTTCTCCTCCCAGCCATTCCCCAGTCAGTAATACTCTCACCACTTTTATTCAATATGTTTAACAATTCCTTAGACCTTACAATGCGGGCTACTTTCTGATTTAACATCTCCGTGGGGCAGGCAATTTTTGAAAAAAGTAATGTGTTATGAAATCAGGCAAAACGTGCATAAATAGATCAGAAGAGTAGAAAAAAAAAAAAATTTATGTTACTTGCTTCAAATTTTGCACGGGCGGGGAATGGTAAAAGGTAAGTGGTGGCACATCAAGGTCACTCTCTTTGGCTGGCGACAGAGAGCAGGTGGCCAGGGAGTCCCATTCCCGGTTTTTATGTGTAACAGTAGACTAAAATAACAAAAAAATTCACTATGTACAATCTAAGACACAATTATCTTCCCAGTTCCCTCTGAAGAAAATTTTCACCCGTTGAAATACGATGAAAACCCTATCTCTACTAGTGCGTGTTTCAAATGGTTCGATTTTCGTCCTATATTCTCGTCAAACCGTGGTTCATGGTACACTAAAAATGTATAGTGTGTAATGGTCAAAGTGTACCATATATACATATATATATAGATAGATAGATAGATAGATAGATGTAATAGTCTGCTTATCTTATGATACTACAGATAAACATTTATGTATGAAAATACTATGTACAACTGTTTATATTACCACAACTGTTCATACTGATATGTCTGACTGCTTTTGTGGGGACGCACAGATGTGAAGGGAGATGCACTCTTGCCATATCTTCCAATTGTATCATATAATAGGCCCGCGGAATAGGAATCTGTTCTAGATTGCTGACTGCCGTATCCTTGAAGGATGTTGTGGAACATCGTCCGACTTTAGGGGTTAAAGATTTCTCTACATCTGCTAAATTTTTCTCTCTTCTCCACTAGGAATCTACCATTTTATCTTTCAATCCCCTACTACGTTCTTTATCACCCTGCATCACCCTCTTTACCTCCTTCCAGAACATTTTCTTATGTTCCCTCCAAATTACACTCAAAATTTTTCAAATTCCTTTCAAAATCCTTCCAAATTCCTCATCCACTTTCATCTTTCTTTCTCTAACTAATCTTTTCACCTCTCTCTTCTTCTCTACATTTAACTCTATTCCAGCTCTCAATTTCCTCCGTGCCTCTGCTTCCCATCCACTCACTACGTACTTTCTTCTTTTGTGCCACAACTTGGCTTACCTCTTCATTCCACCATGCAGTTCCTTGCAACCCCTTTCATCTTCTCTTCACCCCACACACCACCTAACATGCTGCACAAATTTCTTCTGTGAATATCTTGCACACACTTCCACCTCCCTCATCTGCTTCGGAATGTATTTACACAATCGGTCCTCTACTTTTCTCTTATATTCTGCCTTTTGTTCCATCATTTTGCAATCATTCTACCCTCATTGTACTGACTACTTCCTCCTGCCTTTCTCTGCTTCTACAGTATTTATCCATCTCAATTGTATATTGACTTTCACCACCATCAAGTGGTGGTCAGAGAGTCCACTCCCATAACCTCTGTATACACTCATAGCCAGTGCATACCTTATGATTCTCTCATCCACACACACATAATCAATCATTGCCCTCCATTCATTCACTTCACCACTCACCCTTCTCATCAATTGCCATGAATACTTGTGGATCATTTTGTGCCAAAAAGAAGGTATTTGCTATCACCAACTCCCCCCCCCCACCACCACCACCACCACACACACACACAAATGTCCAGTAAAGCACTACCATTCTCATCCACTTCAGTAGGCACATTGCATTCATCATCTACTCCATCCACCTTCACATTCTCTTCTTTTCCGTTCATATCTCCAGTCAAAAACACTCTCACTTCTCTCAAGCTTTTCCATGCATGCTTCCACATTTGTCCAGAACTCTTTTTTCATTATGCTGGCATGGTCTTCTGTTGGCACATGTACACACAACTACCCACACTTGTATTCCTACTTTCAGTCTTTCCCACATTCCTTACACCACCTGATCCATTCTCTTTCTTATTCTACTTCCATCTCTCGAACACAACAATACATACGCCCTCTTTTGCCCTCTCATTCTCATCTCCTCTCACACTTATATCTAACTGAATACTCCCACTCTCTCACACTCTCGCCTCGTCATTTAGTTTCAGTCAATCCACATATGTCCACTTTTGCATCCTCAAGCACCTGGACAGTCTCTATCTCTTTCTCCTCATCATTCGCACTCCTCACATTCCATTTTGAAACCGGAACCATGTCCTTTGAATGGTTCTTGGTACGTCACGTTTTGGTCAGTCCTGTTCCATCGCATTTTGTTTGTCTTTATAGTTAGCTGTTTTACGAGGAGGGGTGCTAACCTTCCGCCAGCCCACTTGTTGACACCAATGGAACACGTATTGGTTGATTATGATGTTACAACCTAGCATAATAAATTATTTCCTGTCTAGTAGGAAGTCATTTGGCTTATCACTCAATGTGGAGTCACCCTACAGTAAAGTAGCACTACACTGAGTGAGTGGATGATGGGCGCCCCCACCGACCTTCTTAACTGGGTAAATTATTGGTTATACAAAGTGAATAAGTAATACATAAATCAATAAAAATTTAAGGCAAGCATGTAATGATTACAGTGAGGGAGGGAGGACGGGAAGCTAAGCTACCTCAGCTTGATCATTTAAATCGTTGATCATCCTATGTCCCTGGCAGGGTTTAGCATGTTTGATGCTACCCACGGCACGGTAGTGCAATATTTCCTTCAGCTAGAGATCTGCCACCGTACAGTAGCCAAAAAAGTTTTACCGATACTTCCTTGCCATCTGTGGCTATGGAAGATGTTGTGTATAAAATCTTCAAGAAATGAGAACATCAAACAAACAACATAAGATTAAGAGAACGACTGATATTGTCTGACGTTCGGAGAGTAATTTGAATATGGAAAACATGACATGGTACACACACACACACACACACACACACACACACACACATATATATATATATATATATATATATATATATATATATATATATATATATATATATATATATATATATATATATATATATATATATATATATATATATATATATATATATATATATATATATATATATATATACATATAAACAACAGCCACTGCAAGTCCACTGCTGAACAAAGACCTTACTAAACCTTCTTCTCGAATTCCTTGACTAAGCCCGTCTCTGCCAAGTTTTGCCTGCAAATTCTCTATCTCATCTCCCCTCCCCCTGTTTTACTTGTTCCTGCTACACTTATAGTCTCTTGCAGTCAGGTCAGTCTGCCTCTTGTTCCATCTGTTATCCCTTATTCTTACTACATGACCTTCCCACCTCCATTTCTGCTGTTGTACTACTTCTGTAATATATTTGAATTTAGTCTGCTGTCTTACCCAAGTTGATCTGTCTGTTAAAGATATTCCCAACACTTACCTTTCCATTGGTCTTTGAAACTGATTAGTTGATCGTCCATCAGTTTTGTCAGTTTCCAGGTCTCACAACCGTATGTCATAGTTGGGATTATACAGTGCATCTATATATCTAAGAGCCGTGTGGTTATTTTTCTTCGTTTGTCCTTCAATCAAGCTCAAACCAAGAGCTACAAACCCCCAGACCCATATATATTCTGAATCACAGTGACCCAAGGATGGATTTAGGGAAGGTCAAAATTCAGATCTGGGTCATTTGACGTCACCCATAGAGTGTTCGCCTTTTTGGCCCGGGCAACGCCAGGTTCCCCTGCAGCCCAGTTTTTGGCATGGAGACTCACATGACCTCCAGTTCGGACATAAACTATGTGATGTTGACCTCCGAGGTCATTTGAGGTCACTGGTAATTCACGCTTGAACAACTGAATGCAGCAGCCCCATTTTGGGCATGGAGAATCACATGACCTCCAGTTAGGACGTAGGCTATGTGAGGTTGACCTCCGAGGTCATCTGAGGTCATCGGTCAGAGGTCATTTGAGGTCACCTGTAGTTCACGTTTGAACGACTGGACCCAGCAGCGCAATTTTTGGCATGGAGACTCACATGACCTCCAGTTCGAACATAGGCTATGTGAGGCTGACCTCCGAGGTTATTTGAGGTCACCAGTCAGAGCTCATTTGAGGTCACTGGTAATAGTAAACAAGTGCGTACAAATACTGTGCGTTAGCTTGCAAAAGCTGGAATAGAAAGTTCCTGTACCTCTCATAATCCCTCTTTAAAAGCATAAGAAATACATAGTCTTTCTGGAGTAGAAAAAGAAAAGAAGTAAAACAAATTAATTTGTGTTTTTACCTTTTTGTCTCGGGCAACGCCGGATACCCCTGCTAGTTCGTTATATACTGTCCGTTTCATACATGCTGACATGCTACATTTCATAATGTGTCTATGTTTACCGAAATATCCACTAAATTTGAATGCATCTTTTTATTTTGCTATCATGGTCTTTCTTTACTATTAGTATTTGCCCCAGGAAGTTGTACTCCTCGACTTCAGAATTTCTTCCCTAATTCTAATGACGTCCTTTGATGTATCTGAATTGCTGTAAACATTAGTTTTCTTCCGGTTCATTATTCTCCCTACTTTGAAACTTTATATATGTCATTTAACATTTCTTGCAATGTCTCTACTATTTCTAAGACCAGGACTTTGTCATCTGCATTATCTTAAAAATGGCCTAAATTTTCTCCACATATGTTTACTTCTTTGTTCTCCCAGTCTAGCTTTCTGAAAATACTTTCTAGGGATGCTGTAAATAATTTTAGTGAAATTGTATGTCCCTGACACACGCAGTTCTCAATCTCAAATTTTCCGACTACATGTAATTTAATTGTTTCAGTTCCCTTTTTATATACGATTTGGTGCAGTTTTACAATGTTCTCATTTTCTTCTTGTTCTCGCAATGAATTTATTATTGTTATTTGCTCCACTGAGTCGAAAACTTTTTGGTAATCAACAACACCTAAGCAAAGCTGTTTATTATACTCCATAGTGGTACCCTGTTTTTAGGGTAGCTCTACATCGAGTGGCAAGCCAAATGCTTTCCTGTAAAGCAAGACATCATTTACAACGCTGGGAGGTAACCTTATAACCAACCGACATGTGTTCCATACGTGACAGCAAGTGGATTGGCGGAGGGTTAGTGCCCCTCCCCGGAAAACAAGTAACTAAAAATACGAACAAGAAGCCTCGGACCAGGACTGACCAAAAAATGACGACTAAGGACCGAACAAAGGACATGATAAGGATGGTGACGTGCAATGTAAGGGGTGCAAATGATGAGGTGAAGGAGAGACGGATTCACTAGGGTACATCAGTGTGCGAAAGTGGATGTATGTGGATTAACTGAAACTAAATGGCGAAGTGAGAGAGTGAGAGAATGGGAGTATGGATAGGATATATGGGCAGGAGTAGGTGAGAATCAGTGGGCAAAAGAAGGAGTGTGTATTGTTGTGAGTAACAGATGGAAGGAGAATATAAAAGAGTATGGATCAGTTGGCTCAAGGATTATGTGGGTAAGACTGAAAGTTGGACTACAAATGTGGGGGACTGTGTGCATGTATTAGCCAAAGCAAGATCGTGCAACCAGGGTGAGAGATGAGTTCTGGACAAACGTTGAAGTGTGAATAGAAAAGTTTGAAAGGAATGAGAGAGTGTTTTTGATCGGTTATATGAATGGTAAAGTAGGGAATGTGAAGGTGGATGGAGTAGTTGGTGAGTGGGGTGTGCCTGCTGAGATAGATCAGAGTGGCAGTGCTTTATTGGACATTTGTGCCGGAAGGGGGTTGGTGATAGCCAATACCCTCTTCATGCACAAAATGATCCACAGGTATACATGGCGAGTGATGAGAAGGGTGGATGGTGAACTGAATGAAAGGAAGGCAATGATTGATTATGTGTGTGTGGATGAAAGGATGCGAAGATGTGTAATGGATGCAAGAGCATATAGAGGCTGGGGGAGTGGACTTTCTGACCACCACTTGGTGGTGGTCAGAATCAAGGTCCAAGTAAAATGGAGAAATAGAAGAAGGGAAGGACGGGAGGAAGGAGTAGATGCAAGGAGAGTGGTAAGGTTACAAGAGGATGAGAAAAAGGCAGAATATAAGAGAGAAGTGGAGGAACGATTGGGGAAATATGAATTGGAGCAGATGGGGGACATGGAAGGTGTGTGCAAGATATTCACAAAAGAAATATGTGCAGCATGTGAGGTGGTGTGTGGGTGAAGAGAAGACGAAAGGGGGTGCAAGGAACAGCATGGTGGAATGAAAAAGGGAAACAGGCTGTGGCACAAAATAAAAAGGCATATAATGAATGGATGAGAAATAGGGGTGTGGAAGATATTAAGAGACGGAAGAGAGAGTTATATGTAGAAAGGAAGGGAGAGATGAAAAGATTAGTAAGAGAGAGTAAGAAGAGAGCGGATGAGGAATTTGGAAGGAATTTGAGTGTCAAGTGGAGGGAATGTAAAAAATAATCTGGAAAGAGGTGAAGAGAGTCAGACAGGGTAGCAATGAAGTCAGTCGGGGAGTGAAAGATAAAAATGGTAGATTACTAGTTGAGAAGGGAGAAAAAGTGAGCAGATGAAGAGAACAATTTAATGAATTGTTGAACATAGAGAATGAAAGTCATGCGAGTACAAGTGGCTGGGGAGTGGCTGGGAGAAGAAGGGAGGTGAGAAGACAGGAAGAAATCAGTAGAAGGGAAGCTGTAGAAGCAATGAAGAGAGTCAAAATGGGGAAAGCCCCAGGAATTGATGAAGTGTGTGGTGAAATGCTGAAGCATAGGGGAGAGATAGTAGTAGAATGAATGTGGAAGATGTGCAGATTGGCCTGGGAGGAAGGTAAAGTCCCGGAGGATTGGAAGTCAGGTATAATTATTCCCTTGTATAAAGGGAAAGGGGAAAAAGAAGTGTGTGGTAATCATAGGGGCATTTGCCTTCTTAGTGCAATAGGAAAAGTATACGGTAGGCTACTTATTGACACAGTTAGGGAAATAACAGAGGCATTAGTTGGAGAAGAACAGGGAGGCTTTAGGAAGGGAAGAGGTTGTGTAGATCAGATATTCATTCTTACGAGTAGATCTTTAGTGGAAAAGTTTCTAGATTTGGAGTGGAAACGTTTCATGTATTTGGAGAAAGCCTATGACAGGGTGGATAGACAAGGATTGTGGAAAGTATTAAGAATATATGGAGTAGATGAGAAGTTGCTGAATGCTGTGAAGGGTATGTATGAGGGTACTAAGGCTGCAGTGCGTGTGGATAGTGAACTGAGTGAGTTTTTCTATTTGAAGGTTGGGTTGAAACAGGGATGTGTCATGTCTCCATGTTTGTTCAATCCATATATTGATAGAGTTATAAAAGAGATACAAGGTAGGGAAGTAGATGATGGAGTGACCCTAATGAGAGAGGGCAGTGTTTGGAAACTCCCTGTACTGTTGTTTGCAGATGATACTGTGTTGTTAAGTGAAGACGATGGGGAGCTGCAAGGATTGTTGGATGAGTTTGAGAGAGTGTGTAAGAAACAGAATCCAAAGGTGTATGTAGGGAAGAGTAAAGTTATGGTCTTCGAGAGAGATGAAGTCAGTGAATGTTCAATGAAGTTGGATGAGGAGGAAATGGAAAATGTGAGTACTTTTAAGTACTTGGGTTGTGTGATGAGTAAGGATGGAGGTTTGGTGGGGGTGCTTGAAAGGGTACAACAAGGAAGAAAGGTTGCTGGTTCCTTGAAGCAGCGATAAGAGACGCGGAAGTGAGCATGGAAGTGAAAAAGTTACTACATGACAGTATTGTGATACCAACTCTAACGTATGGAAGTGAAGCTTGGACGTTGTTGGAGGGACATAAGTCAAGAGTGAGAGCAGTGGAACTGAGTTATTTGAGAGGAGGCTGTGGAGTCACATGGAGAGACAGACTGACAAATGAGGAAATGAAGGAGGGTTGTGGTGTGGATGTGGATATGATAGGAAGCGTTAGGAGAAAGACACTGAGGTGGTTTGGCCATGTAGAGAGGATGGAGAGTGAGAGACTGACGAGGAGAGTGCATGTGAGTGAGGTGGAGGGGGAGAAAGGGAGGGGAAGGCCAAGGATGAGAGGGAGGGATGGAGTGGAGAGGTATATGAGAGAGGGGGGGGGTGAGTTGGGAGCGGGGCAGTGAAATGGCGGGGGACACGGTGACGTGGAGGCGATTTGTTTGTGGCCACCCCAAGTAAGGGATTAAGGCGTCTGGCAATAGATAGATAGACAGCGTTCTTAACAAGCTGATTCACTGTGTATAGATGATCAGTAGTCGAATACCCACTTCGGAATCCTGCCTGCTCACGAGGTTGGCTTTCTTCCATATTTATATATATTTTTTTATTCTATTCGTAAGGAATTTAGTGAAGAGTTTGTAAATAACGGGTAATAAGCTAATGGGTCAATTGTTACTGGGATCGTTTGAGTCACTTTTCTTGAAAAGCAAAATAACTATAACATTACACCATGTTTTGGGAGTTTTCTTCTTTATACACAGTTAATAAGTAGGCAAGCCTGTACCTCTGCTCCTACATCCGACAGTAAATCTCCTGCTGTTCCAACTTTTCCTGGGGCCTTCCATCTTGTCATACTTTTAAGGGAAATTTTTACATCATCTGGTGTTACCTGAGTTATTTCACTTGTTTCACATGAAAAGTGAGCTATTGGTACCAACAGCTACTAATATACATACACGAGTAGATAGATAGATAGATAGATATACAGATACAGTATATATATATATATATATATATATATATATATATATATATATATATATATATATATATATATATATATATATATATATATATATATTAGGTAGTTGGGGCGCCCACCATCCACTCACTCAATGTAGTGCTGCTATCGGGTGTCTGCCCTGACCTCTCCTCCATCCTTGTTTCCTTCCATCTTCCGTCTTTTTTTCCATCATTCTTTTCTCTTCCTTCTGCCTACGGGTGACTTTACACTTCCTCTTCTGTCTTTCATTCCTTCATTCTTTCCTCTCCCTTCTGCCTTTGGGTGACTCTACACTAAGTGACAAGCCAAATGGTTTCCTGTACACCAGGAAACCATTTACTACGCTGGGTGGTAACCATATAACCAAATTTTGGTGCCTGGTGGTTTAGTGGGTAATTATTGTGCTCCAGTCGGATTGAACCGGTGAAGGTTTATATCCAAGGGGCGATTGGGGTTTATTGCTCATGTAATGCCACTCAGGGATGAGTGAGGCTGGTCACTCTCATCTTAAATGTCAGGACCAACTGCCTAGCCCGGGCTTCTACGCTCCTCATGGGGCAACGTAGGATTGGATGATGGATGGATATATATATATATATATATATATATATATATATATATATATATATATATATATATATATATATATATATATATATATACTGTACATATGAGACAGACAGACAGACAGACAGACAGAGAGTACATAGGTAGTACAGATAACAGGAGGTCTGTTGGACCATGACGAGGTTATCTTGTGGAAAGAAAAATCCTACTACAACTACTAAGATCTAACCAACGTGTAAGAGAAAAGGATAGAGAAGATTATGGCTTTCCCTAACCCCCTAGGCCTTCTGGTGAATTAGACCTGAAAAAGATGGGGGAAAATAAATATCATGCTAATTAGAAAAAAAAAATAGTATGGATTATTTATGGGAGAGGCAGAAGAGGAACGGCTATCCACAGTATGATATCTATTCTGCAGATCTATAAAAGATAGATCGTACACAATAGCTGAGCTCTCATTATTGGGCAAACGTCCTATAGTCGTCAGCAAACACTTCAACCTGGAAATATTGAAGACTCAGTAAGCTACGGTTTAGCCAAGAGTCTTAACATATTTGTCAAGCAGAACTTTACACGTGTCAATAGCTTTTGCACTAGCTACTATCGCTGGAAGCCTACTTCATTGGTCCGCTACTCGAATAATAAATTAGTTTATTCCTTTATCTGTGTTGCGTCTCTTGCTTTTGAGATTTATATCATTATTTCCCATCAGAGTATAATTCAGTATTTGGAACAAATTGTCACGTTATACATCATCATATTTGTTAATAATTTTTAGTTCTCGTACTAAATCTTCTCCTAGTCGTCGCATTTTTTAGACGAAAAATATTTACTTTTATTTGCAGCTCTTCGTAAGGTAAATTTTGCAGCGATGTGATAATGGTTGAGGCTCTGCGTTGTTCCCTGTCAAGAAAGCCTTCACGCATAATAGGATTTTGGTGGACCATTACTGCACACAGAATTCAATATGTGATCTAATGAATGATATATAAGCTTAGAGACTGCAACGGGCGTGTTATGATCAAAGTCCCTTGCAATGAAGCCGAATAATTTTTTTTCCTTGTTAGTGGCTGCCACACTGTGAAGGTTTTTAGGTCCTTCTTAATTTCCCTCAGTAGGGTAATGAACTTGCGATATTCATATTTAACCTTTTTGCCGCCAAAGTGCATTAGCTAACATTTAGCTACGTTAAATTTCATTTGCCACTATCACTCCAATTTATTAACTTATCGAGGTCATTTTATATAAATTCACAGTTCCTTTTTGTAACTACTGAGCCTCCAAGCTTCGTGTCATCTGCAAATTTCGCTACCTTAGAAACGAATCCATTTTCAAGATTTCAGATATAAACAGTGAAAAGGAAGTTATCCTAAAACCCACCCTTTAACAATCCTGCCTTTTATTTATTGTCACTCCGATGATTTGCCATTGATCACTGCGCTGTGACTGATGTTCTTTAGCCAATCACAACTACATGAATATAATTTGTTAAAGAGGCCCTGGACTATTAGTATTTTTTAATACTCCTAGATGGGGGACCTTATCAAACGCTTTCTGGAAATGTTTGTTAGATGACATGCTCCGGTATTTTTGCACTCCAGTTATCGTAGATTTTCTTTTTAAAAAGCAAGCAGATTTTTAACGCGTTATCTGTTATTTAAAAAATCATGCTGATTATCTAAGGTTATGCTTGTTAAGAAAAAATCATATTATTTTTAAAATATTATGCATAGCATTGATATTGGCCAATTACGAGGTAATCTGTGACGCCTTTTTTTTTTTTTTTCGCTTATTTAAAAGTTAGGTGGTGTATTAACGAGCTTCCACTGATAAGATACTGTACATTTAATGAGTGATTTATTGAATATTTTAGTTATAGGAAAGGTTACCTTTCTGTAAAATTCTTGCGAGGAGATGTCTGGGTTGGGCCAGTTGATTTATTTGTGTAGATTTCTGAAGATAATTTAATACATTGTGTCCTGCCACTTCGATAATAGGCAGTTTTTATCATCTGGCCTTCACAAATCCGAAGGGATGGGAATGATGGAGCCACATTCTTTAGTGAAACCACTGAGTAAAAAAGGTCGTTCTGTGGTGCTGCTATTATCTGGTTATCGTGAACGATGTTGTGTTCTTCATTTTCTTACTTCTTACATAATGGAGAAACTCTTATTGTTTGACCTTCTTTCACGAGAAATTGGTGCCTCATGGTCTCGTTACCAGCCACGATAGTAAAGCTGTTATTGTTTTCGGTTGTCTGTCTTTCTGTGTGTGTGTGTGTGTGTGTGTGTGTGTGTGTGTGTGTGTGTGTGTGTGTGTGTGTTAGCACAATAACCTCGCAACCAGTCAAGATATCATCACAAAATTTTGGAGGTGTGTAGTAGTGATGAAAATCTCGGACGGGTTCGAAATTGGTAAAAGTAGGTCAAGGTCAAGGTCGTATTTCGAGCCGCGCTAGATATGCATCTGCTCGCGGCGGGTGTGATTTCCCCTCTTGCATCCAACGATTTCTTTAATATTTTTCAACATTATCGAGTTTATTAAATATGATGAAGTTATTAATTCTGGTAATATTTGGCATATATATTTTGTCAGTCGATAGACATCAACTGTTTAATGAATAATTGTCACATTTCTTCAACGTTATCCTCCTGTACTAACATAATATAGTTGCTGGAGAGAGAGAGAGAGAGAGAGAGAGAGAGAGAGAGAGAGAGAGAGAGAGAGAGAGACAGACAGACAGACAGACAGACAGACAGACCGACAGAGACAGAGACAGACAGACAGACAGACAGACAAACTGACGGACAGACAGAAACAACTAAAAATGCAAATCCAGACGCTTAACAATTCTGATGGACGATAGAAACGTCACTGTAAGAAAGTGATCAACTAAAATCATCATCATCATCATTGGCATCATTATCGTCATCATAATAATAATATCCTCGTTCTCTCTATGAAACACGTCAGGATCCAGAAACAGCAAAAGAGAAACACGAAGTTATGATGAACCATTTATATTACCCATGAATGTTGCTCAGTACAGTGGACGTTGAATTGGATATCCACTCATTATTTGCGCTTTTGTAAATCTGCCATAATCTAAGTCCCCAATTAAATGAACTTATTTTTTTTCCGTCCCATGACGTACCGTATTCTCTCTCTCTCTCTCTCTCTCTTCAGACGCTTTTGTACACGTCAGGAGACTTTTGAGCGGCGGGGGGGGAGGGGGAGTTGGGAATATGGTATTGCCTTCATCCATGCAATACTTTTTTTCGAAGCTGAATAGAATCGTTTGGTATAGTATGCTTAAAATTAATAATATGCCTTCACGGTGAAACGGTTAATACATTCATTTATTCATCATTAACACTTCTCATATCGGTGAGACTGGTGAAATCAGTCTATTTCACCCTTGTTCCGGTTCAACCAACGGTACAGCGTGGGACCTGGCTGTTTAACCAGTCTACTACTGGTTACATTCTGTGGGAAGAACGGAACATTTATTCATTTATTTTTATATTTATTTATTTATTCGCTTTAATGGCCATCGTGCGTCGATAGGCATAATCTTAAGCTTTATTGACTATTCTGTTTCAATATTTCATCTGCCATTATCCTTTTTTAATACGTCTCACTCTAGATACATTTATACAGTAGCAGAAAACCAGTAGTGTTCGTAGGTGCCATTAACCATCCGTTCTGGAAACAAAATCGGATTATTTCGTCATGTAACGTATACTGGTATTATGGTGGATGCTATCATGACATGCCAGTGGTTCCTCTGGAAGATCAGGAACAGCTAATTAGTGGATAATGTAACCGTCACATTGCTCTCCATCTCAGCAGGGATCGACCTGGCCTCTGTCACCAACGCCTGCTACTCTGATCATTATTCATTCCGTCTTCCCAAGACTTATCTCATCTGCATTACGAACTTTAGGGGAAGAAAAACGGGGATACTGAAAAGGAATTTCACGAATAGTCTTGAAAAATATTGGTTAGCCAAAGTTGGGGGACTACGGACGTGAAGTGGGAGGGAAGAGCAACTTATTTACCTCCGCCAGGATGTATAGGTTTGCTGTTTGTCTGTCTGTCTGTTAGCATAATTACTCAAGAAGTTATGAACGGAATTTGCTAAATGTTTTTTGGAGGGATAGGGTGTGGCCTAGTGAACAATGGATTAGATTTTGGCTGTGATCTGGATTTTGTTTGTTTGTTTGTTCACACCGTATGTCCAAAGCCCTCAGTGAATTTCACTGAAATTTTGTGGAATGGTGGGCCATGGGCCACGAAAAAATTCTTAAAATTTTGGGGTGGATCCGGACACTGATCCTGCCGCACAGTGTCTCAAACAGTTGTCAATGAATTTCAACGAAATATTGTGGAAGGGTGGGCCATTGACCAAGAAAGAATTCTTGAAATTTTGGCGCAGATCCGGATCCGGATCCTACTGCACAGTATCTCCAAAATTCTTAATGAATTTGAATGAAATATTGTGAAAGGATGGACCATGGGCCAAGAAAGAATGGATTAAATTTGGGGGCGGATCCAGATCCGGCATTGGCTGATCTAGTTACCTCCACCAGGAGGTATACTGTATGTTTTTGCCCACTTTGGCTGATTTGTCTGTTTCTCTGCCTGTTAGCAAGATAACTCAAAAAGTTACGAACGGATTTTGCTGAAATTTATTGGAGGAGTAGGGTGTGACCCAATGAACAATCTGTTAGATTTTTGTTGTGATCCGGTGCTATTAGTTTGGTTGTTCAGAGCATATCTCCAAACTTTCTCAATGAATTTCATTGAAATTTTGTGGAAGTGTGGGCTATGGGCCAAGATTTTTTTATTTTTTCTTTTTTTTACTGCTGATCCATATCCGGATACTACCGCACAGAATCTCCGAAAGTTCTCCATGAACTTAAATGAAATTTTGTGGAAGAGTGGGTTTTGGGCCAAGAAACTTTTGATAAAATTTTCTGGCAGATCCAGATCTGGATCCTACCACACAGTAGGGGAGGGCGGTGATGGTTCGGACCGTGGGATGGTTCGGACAGTGCATTCCCTGAGAAACGTTTGGGACCTAGGGCCGTGTGATCTTGTATGAAAGTGGGAGAGTTTGTTTACTTCGACCACACAGAACCTCCAAGCTAGAAACGCCTCACATTTTTATGGAGGTCAGATTTAATGTTTCTTTTGCATCTCCTATGAAATAATTTGAGTGTAGATCGTAAGCTCTACCTTTATGAATATGCCAAGCATCGAACTGTGGATTATCAGGGTGACTGTGTTGCATGTAGAACATATTGCTATGAAAAGAGAATGTTAAACTCTCTCGTGTGGAACTTAAGAGTACCCGTCAATTAATTACATAGATTCAGGATGATTCGGACAGTTGAACAGGGGGATGGCAGTCCGAACTATCCCACCAGTACTACCAAGTCATGACCTTATCAAATGATAACGCTACTTTTGATCATTTATATTTGAACACATACTGAAACACCATTCTTAATAGTTATCAGGGAATATATATTAATGGCTTTGTTAATTTAACTTATTCCTCAAAGTGTTAAAAGAAGGAAGGGGTAATACGACTTCTGTTTCAGTTTTGCAGGCTGCAGTATGCTTTAAAGGTCTTAAGTTAGTCCGTCTGAAATAGGGCCTAGAAAGTGAAAAGTGAAGTCAATATTCCAGAGAGAGAGAGAGAGAGAGGGAGAAGGCTAATTATGCATAATATTGTAGCAGAAAGTAAGAGGTTAAGTCATTTATTAATACATCTGGCGATGGTCATTTCAGTTATAATATATATATATATATATATATATATATATATATATATATATATATATATATATATATATATATATATATATATATATATATATATATATATATATATATATATATATATATAATAGTTAATTTGGATTCTGAAGCTTAATATTGTACTTTAGGAAAATGAAATATCTTTGAATTAATAAATGTTTGTTTTTATCCAACATAACTCACATAATTTTAAGAATATGCTGACTAATACATATGGCCGAACCATCCCACCCTACTGTCCGTACCATTACCATTGATAGGGATGGTTCGGACGATTTAGTCACTTGTGTTTCGTTAAACATAACTTAAAGCTGAAAAGAGCTAAGAATTTCATATTATCAACCTAAAGAGCCTAATGATGTAGCAACATTTTAACATAAACCAGATTACACTCATGCTTAAACCTAATTTTTTATAAGTATTTTTTTGAAAAATGTTCGAACCAACATCGCCCTCCCCTACCTCAAGAAGTTCTCCATGAATTTCAATGAACTTTTGTGGAAGGGTGGGGCATGGGTCACGAAAGAACGGATTAAATTTGAGGTCGGATCCACATCTGCTCTAGTTACCTCTGCCAGGAGGTATATGTTTTTGCCCACTTTGGTTGGTTTATCTGTTTGTCTGTCTGCCTGTTAGTAAGATTACTCAAAAAGTTATGAACGAATATTGCTGAAATTTTTTGGAGGGGTAGGGTATGGCGAAATAAGTAACCAGTTATACTTTGGTTGTGATGCGGAAATATTTGTTTGCTTGTTCACCGCATATTTCCAAAAGTTTTCAATGGAAATCAATGAAATTTTGTGGAAGGGTGGAACATGGGCCCCCCCCCAAAAAAAAAAAATAATAATAATAATAATTAAATTTTGGGGTGGATCCGGATCCGGATGCTACCGAACAGCATCTCCAAAAGTTCTCAATGAATTCCAATGAAATTTTGTGAAAGAGTTGGCCATGGACCAAGGAAGAACTCATTAAAGTTGGGGGTGGATCTGGATCAGGAACCGGCATTGGCGGGTATATGCACTCTCTGGGTACTTTCTACTTCGTGGCTAAGTTTCTCCCTCTCTCTCTCCCTCTGTGTGTGTGTGTGTGTGTGTGTGTGTGTGTGTGTGTGTGTGTGTGTGTGTGTGTGTGTGTGTGTGTGTGTGTGTGTGTGTGTGTGTGTGTGTGTGTGTGTGTGTGTGTGTGTGTTTCAACAAGAGGTTTGCTATAATTGGGATAAAATATACAATATGTCATTCACGTGATGAGGTCAGCTCCTTCATTACTGACGTATTTTCAGTACTTTACGAGTTGTCGCTGAACAATATTCTTTAGCTCTGTAGAGACTTCTGGGACTCAAATGATCAGATAATTATAGCCTTCCTCAAGTCATTAATGTATGGAGATTCTCCATATGGTGAATAAAACTTTTTTTTTTTTTTTTACAGGAACACAACATAAAACACACAATACCCTGTTGGCTCGGTGTTACATGATGGATTCAACCGCACCACAAACTTCACCATGTCCATATCAATTCCACAACACAGACAGCTTGATAGCTTATGTGGTGTTACGTTTGTTTTCTGCAAGGATGGAGGAACCAAAGGCTAGGAGGCCATAAACTGTTCTCTCCAAGATAAAAATATAAACAAGATAATAGAGAGGCAAATTCAAGAGCCGTTCATTTCGAGATGACATGATACACCCCCTTAACTGTGGGGTTTCACTCGTGACGCTCGGGAGCAAGGGATCATACCACGGGGCGTCACATTTGTGATTCTGTGTTATTTTGAATTTGCCTGGGCTTTCAATTGGTGGCTTATATCATCTATCAGTACTACCAGTGTCCGGCTATACTCAGTTCTGCTAATGTTACCTGTACTCCCATCCACTGTTGACAATTTAGCCATTTTTCTCCTGTCCTTGACTCCCCCCCCTCCTTACCTCCCCTCCATAACCCTCTCCTCTCACCTGACCAGTTGCACTGCACTACACAAATGCTGGACAGATTTTTCCACTCATTTTATCCATTGAAATGTGCCATTTGCCTTATTCTTATACAAAATAATATATAAAAGAAAGAGAAAAGGTAATTGATACTGCCTTACATCAGGAATGGGCTAATTATCACCTGGCAACACCTCACGTGAATTCGTTCGCTAATTTTCCCTGTTTATTTCCCCTTGAAATATGCCGTATGACCTGTTCTCATAATAAAAATATATATAAGAAAGGAAGGGAGAAGTCTAAGTGATATTTACATTCACCTGGAACTACCTAATTTATAATGTATTGTCTAGATTTCCTGCCAATCAATTCATAGTGTATATATTAGCAGCTGTCACAATGCTGACATTGGCAGCCCTTCACTGCCCCCTAGGCAACAGCATTCAGTTTCCTGTCATCTTTCAAGGTGAAACCAAGTCGGATTCGCGCCTGTCCAATTCCGCCGCTTTTTAATCTCATGGAAAGGGCTCTGTGACCTCTACCCCTACTAAACCTTGTGTAGAAAGTGGTAAAGGGCTAAGTGACTGCTGTGGAATGTGAACTGGCTAATTTATTAATGATAATGATGGACAGTGCCTACGATCTTTCTGGTGACTCTAAAACAGTGCAAGTGGAAATGTAAATAATGTGTAAACAACAAGTGAAAGCAATGAATGTAAATATAACTGAACAGTGGAAAATAGTTTTATATGTTATTGCAAGTGACAGTGCATAACACAGTGTAAATAAAATAGAAATGTTAATAATGTAAATATAATAGGGAATGTAAATAGAAATGTAAATAAGTAGTAATATAAGAATACGAGTATATAGCCTATGCTAGGAGTAATGAAAGTGAAAGTTTCACTCTAGCGTGTATGATTACTGGGAGTTATGAAAGTGAAAGTGACAGATTCGTTCTCCATGCTAGTATACAGGACGAGAAAGTGAATGCTACGTATTTTACTGAAAGAGAAATTGAGTGCCTGCAGTGACAATAAACTACTATTACTGAAGGAAACTTATGGATGAGGACTGCAGATATATATAAGTGTTATATAGTAATAGGAATATAAAGTGTGAGTGTTTTTATGAATAATAAATGACAGAATACCAGTGGGGAACGAGCGCAAGTGAGAAGCTCGTAGTGCTCATAATTTCTATTGCTTTCACAGTGTTTTTTTTTTTTTTTTGAGTATGGATTCCAAACTATTTGAAAATCATAGAATTGTGTTTCTAGTGATAATATCAGGCTGTGTTAATCATATTACGGGGTGTCGGGAAGTGTAAAGTGGAGACTTCGTTACCCAACTTCAGAAGTCTCCACAAGTCCTACGGTACTCGACGAAGGCTCAACAAACATCCCAGGAGAAAGCTGAAGGTATGTGTCATAGGCATATTTAATTATAATATTCTAGGGCTAATAACTGATTTTTGGCAAATATTTTTACAAAGTCTGTCGGAGCGTGAATATCCTAGCGGGACAAAAAGGGATGAGAGTTTGACGCTAGGCGGGTCCTACGCACTCGCCATAGTGGTGGAAGGATGCAAGCAGACTTGTGATGTATCGGATACCAAATTTTAGAGCTCCACGGATGCAGAGCCGGAGCCAGATATCTATTTCTCATGAAATGTGGTTGCGGATAAAACTGCAGAGGTTAAGATATTAATTTTTGTGGACGCGGACACAACTGCGAATTATTTTTACCTTCATGTCCGCGGTTGCGGACGTGGATGCGGATTTTTTTTTACACATATTACAGTACATTTATGCAGTATAAAGTGACGAGTTTCAGCCACACTTAAGTGTACACTTAAGTATGTTACCAGGATGGGGATGGGGACCCAACTCGTCATGCATTCCACCAACCTCTTTCCCCAACCTCGACCCTTGGAAAGTAGCAAACTTTATCTGGTTACTAATATTGGCTACTCTTGCTAAGCCACAAGCTGTCACATTTAATATTCAGACTTTAGAAGTGGTATTTTATTCTTCAAAAATAGTCATTTCTCTGCTTTCTCTCCCTGCAAACGGTTCCTCTTTTCATTATATATGGGCTAACTCTAGATATGCCTATATCTTAGCATAGCACGTGTAACTATTGCGACAGATAGATAGATAGATAGATAGATAGATAGATAGAAAGAGAGAGAGAGAGAGAGAGAGAGAGATAAGAGGAACAATGAGAGACTGAAGGAGGAAAAGAGCTAACAGAGAAGAAAACAGAAAGAGGAAGAGGGACTGGTAGGTGAGAGGAATGGAGAAGAGAGTTGGGGATGAAAATGAGAGAGAAAAAGAATTATGACAAAAAGAGAAAGGAGAAATATTGGATGGGTGGAGATCAGGAACTTTTGTGGTTCTTTGACGTGGAGGCGTATTATTTATGAGGAGCTTTTATTATCTGATTACGTGGTGGCGGATAATGATGCTAAGCTTTTGTTGTCTGAAGATGCGGACGCGGATAGTAATGTGGACATTATTTTCATTGCGGAGGCTCCACGGAGGAGGAGGCGGAGGCGGATGTCCGATACATCACTAAAGCAGACAGTTCAGTGGAGCAACGACCGTTGAAGTAGTGATAGAAAGGAGATACAAATGCAACAGCGCCGAAAAGGGGTAGGGGATGTTGGGAGCCAGTAAGAGGAGGAGAGTTAATGATACGAAAAGTCTTTGACTCCACTTTGTTGAAAAGGGCTGTATGTGGGAAGCCTCCCCACACACAATCGTAATCTACACTATACAGGGCGAATAAAACCGGTGTATAAAGTCGACAACTGTGCATGGGTAAAAAAGGCTAGGAGTCGGCTTAGCACATCTAATCCCTTAGAAGCAGATTTTACAAGCAAAGTAATACGATCTTTCCAAGACAAATTCCAAGAAAATGAAGCCTGAGGTGTGCTTGAAGATGATGCAGAATTGAGATGGATATTGTTAAAAATTAGAGGATATTCCTGTTGTAGATTTTGTCAGGTCGAAAGATATAAGAACTGAGTATCCGATACATTAAAAACATCAGAATTACTTTTACCCCAGAGGTATGAGCCAAGTCAGACATTTAGAGTGCCACAGCCTCACCCCAACTTATGTTCCATGGTCCCGTATGAGTTTAGTGATGTAACTGTCCATATGAAATTCATGTCAGGACCAGATCTTCACTTTAGAGGGAGAGTGATAGCTAGAATTAGCTTTATGCTGGGCAAGTATGTATGAGGGGATATATGAAATGAGAGTGATGCATGTGAAACGAAAGGAGTTGTAATGGCCATGTTTGTGTGTGGTAGTGTCTGTATATAACAGGGTGCCAGCCCATGCAAGCATAGGAAAAGTCATACAGCAGCACCACGACGCACGAGCTACTCAGCTCATTATAACCCACAGCCTCCCTACCACCACTGCTGTTCGTTCAAATATTGCCGCTCAGTACCGTGCTCCCTCCAGCCCCTCAAGGCAGAGTTTATCTCACGAGGCAAAAATTCACTAACGAGACAGTTTTATGCCTGAAGATTCTCCCTTGCCAGCAAAAGTTTTTCTGCCTTCCATCCCTCGGCAGATGTTACGGCTTTAACATTAAACGTTCTGTTACAGGATGTTAATTTAGTTTTATTATTCCTGTTACCACATGGCAATTCCATTCTAGTTATCCTATTGTAATTTTATTTAGCCTATTCTAGCAACCCTAAGGCAATTACTGCATCCCCAATCAACTTTACACATTCTGATTACTCCAAAGCAATTCTATTACCCGTCCCCGCCCCGGAGGAGCTCGGGGACGGGTATTGTTTTCACTCGGTTTGTCTGTTTGACTGTCTGTCTGGTTGTTAACAAATTTATGCAAAAACTGCTTGTGCGATTTTTACTAAAATTTCAGGTATGATGGGCCTTCTGATCACATAATTAAATCTGGGGGCAAATTGGGCCAATGCCCAGGCTGTAGGCCCCCCCCCCAAAAAAAAAAAAATGACATAACTCCTTTCAAATTCGTCATATCGACATGAAACCAAAACCTAAACGTGCATCTTTCAAATCTGCATCCTATAACATGCCTCATTAGATCAGGGGAGTCGCCTCCCCCCCCCCCCAGTTAGCAGTAGGAGAGCCAATATCAGGTGGGTTGGACATAAAATTTCAAATGGGCAAAAAATAATCAAATTTCACCCGACTTACTCCAAATATGATATGTGGCATCTTTGAGTAGATGTCCTGTTGTATTAATATGTCAGCACTAAAATGACTGCCGGGGACGGGTTTGCTGTGCCCTGGCACCGCTTCTTGTTTGTTCTAGCTAGCTCAATTCTGTTTTATCAAATGCAAGGCAATTTCATCACCTCCACGAACAAAGATGGGTGGAAGCTATGAATTGACCCGAGTCTGTTTGTTTGTTTATATGCAAGATATCTCAAGTAGTTGTTATCGGATTTCAGTGTAATTTGGTGGATGGGTGGGCAGTGGGTCAAGGAGGAGTTGTTTAGATTTTGCGGTAGAATCCCTTCAGGATGCAGGAGTAAATCATATATTTTATTGGTATTAGCTGTGCTATGCTCTCTCTGTGTATCAGAGCAGACTTAGACCGTATAATTAATAAAATATTTGGTACTGTAACAGGATTTTTCTGAAAAGAAAGAAGAACTGCAGTAGTGAATCATACATTCTATTAGGGTTGGTGGGGATATGCACTCTTTGAGTGCTTTCTAGTTTATTCTAGCTATCCTAACAAATTCTTTCTATACCAAGGCTTTTAAATAGTTTCTGACTATCCCAAAGCAATTTTATAAGGTATTTCCGAGGCAGTTCTATTTTTTTTTTTTTTTTAATCCTTGCTATGTCAAGGAAATTTTATATCAACAAAATATCTGGCGTGGACAAAGTCATCCTGGTTATCACAGCCGGAAGGCAAAGTCTTCGATCTTAACAATACTTATTCATGTCCGATATATTATTTTATTTATACTGCTGCTGACTCTTGATGAACTTATTTAGGTTAGGAGAGCTGTCCGGTCGTTTATTCTAAATTCACTGAAAGCAGTGATGACAAATAGGGAGGTGAGTATGGAAGTTAAGAAGTCACTGCATGATAGTATTGTGATCCCTACCCTGACGTATGGAAGCGAGGCGTGGACCTTGCAAGAGGGGAACAAGTCAAGTGTGAGAGCAGTGGAAATGAGTTACTTAAAAGGAGCATGTGGAGTGACATGGAGGGACAGGTTGACGAATGAAGAAGTGAAGGAACGTTGTGGGGTGGATGTGGATGTGGTTGAAAAGATTAGGAGAAATACACTGAGGTGGTTTGGACATGTGGAGAGAATGGAGATTGAAAGACTGACTAAGAGGGTGTATGTAGGTGAGGTGGAGGGAGGGATAGGGAGGGGAAGACCGAGGATGAGGTGGAGGGATGGAGTTGAGAGGTATATGAGGGAGGGGGGTGAGTTGGGGGGAGGGTAGTCATATGGTGGGTGACAGAGCGACTTGGAGGCGTTTTGTCTGCAGCCACCCTTTGCGAGATTAGGGCGTCGGGCTATAGATAGATAGATAGACAGAAGGCAAATGTCTGATCTTTAACATAGGCCGTAAACGTGTTTTGTTCTTCCCGTACCAGATTATTTCATTCTGAGTAAAGTCCCTTAGTAGATATGGCACGAGGACTCGAGGACCATTATTTCTTGGTACCACCTGGAGATTTTATCCACACAGTTTTTAGGAAACGCTATGAAGCGGAAGTAGTGGAAGGCTGAAGAAAGATAACACTTAGGTGAGAGAATCTGCATTTTGAACTCTATTACATTACAGAATATGTTTGTTATTTTAATCGGTATACTACAAGGCAGATATATCCACCCTCGAGGGTTTCAGTCATTTTCAATCGAGGTACTATAGTTGGAAGCTGCAAGTAGTGATCAAGAAAAAGAAAATACACTGTGCATTCTACAGGAATGAGAAATATATAGCACATTACAGAATTATATGAAATCATATACAAACTAACAACTAAAACAAGGTAAGATTACTATCGGCATGAAGTTTATGTATCTGTATAAATCTGTCACCTAATTTATTTTTACCTCATCATGAGCGTAGGAGTTCGGGGCCCGATTTATCAGTCCCTTCATGTAAGATAAGGGTAACAAACCTCGTCCATCACTAAGTAGCAATTACCCCTTGCGTGTCCCATCCAGTTAGAGAGCCGTAGCCCATCAGATCACCAGGCATCACTTGGATGTAATACCCAACATAGTAAAAGATTTCCTGCGTTACAGGAAATCATTTGGCTTGTCCCTCAGTGCAGAGTCACTTGAAGACAGCCGAATATCGAGCTGTTTACCGAAAAAATATATATATATCATGGGATGGCGACCTAGTCGTTGTACAGTGAGAAGATATCTTTCGAATGTTTCTACGACCTTAATCTTAAATTTATAAAATCATCTGGGTTTAGGTGAAAAATGAACATTACCCCTTTGGTGTTTATGGGTGCATGCAAATTTCACGCACTTGTTACCAGTTGACACAGACTGCATTTGTGCAAAATTCAACCGCTATTTACCATTCGACTCCAGTTGCGTCAAAGGAAATGGTCCCTGTTTTTTTGGTTATGGAATGATTTTGCATCCATTTCTGGGCGAGAACAAAGCACTACTTCCGTCTCCATGTCTTCCTCTGCCGAGCTCAACCTACTCTGCTTTTCAGCGTTGCCATCGCCCCATTGGTAGTGATGGGCAACACTCTTATTTCTCTCTAATCAATTATTTCGGTTACTTTTGTGGTCAGTAATCGATTAGTAATCGATTACTTTTTGATTACTTTTACCTTAAAATCGATTTTATATGGGTATATTGGTAAAGAATATGGTAAAATGTTATGTTCATTGTAGTCTCTCTCTCTCTCTCTCTCCAAGCATTTAAGTTAAAAAGATTAAAAAAAAAAAAAACATTATTAATACCTGAAAATATAATTAACCAGTAATCAGATCGGCTGAGCCCCTGCCACACAGTCACACGACACACACTGCCACACAGCTGACTGCTGTGCAGTGAACACCCACCACAGTCTACACAGTACACAGTAATACACAGAAACTGCACGTAAGAGTCTGTCTATATTATATATTTAATGTGCAATGTATGCTGGGAGTAATCATTTGGAAATCGATTACTGGGAACTATAATTGATTAGTGAAAATTTTACTTGTAATCGATGTAATCGATTACAAATAATCGATTACGCCCACCACTACCCATTGCCCCAGTCAGTGTGCTACGAGCCTTGCTCGAACGTAAGGTAATTCTTTTACGCGCTCCGTAAAATTGGAACATATTGACCTACAGTAATTCTTTATACACCCAAATGTAGCCAAATAAATTCCCTATAACTTTTTCTCGGTAACATTTACCATAAAAATTATTTTATGAGAAAAACTGAAAAAACTTAAGTAAAAAAACAAGTAATTAAGGCATAATTTACAATCGGCTGATCTTTTATACGGCACCATAAGCAAGAACATTTATTCAGGATTACGGTGAAAGAAAATTACGATTATCGAAACATAAATAAATTAATAATTATGAACTGTCGAGTGCACGGGAATAGCACAGTGACAGGGGGTCTCTCAGTGTGTGGTCTTGGGTGCCCAGGACTGTCTCAAGCACTCACTCGCGATTGGACGCAGGCTGCACCAATTGGTAACGAGAGGGTTCCTCTTTCATGGGCACATGTTCTTTTTGCATTTTATCCCAGTTAATTCCAAAAGGTTTTAAGCCAAAAGTGAGTTATATGAGTCTGGCAGTTAACCTCTTTAGTTTAGTGGGTTACAGTTTTGTATAATATTTCTCATGCCAGACGAGTGTATTTCTTAAGTAGACTTTTTAAATGGAACAGTCAGACATAGCTTTGAATAAGCGTTCTCATGTTAGGACGTCTAGTGCTTTTCTTTATTGGAACAACCCTACTATTGTTCCACTCAACTCCAGATAATTGATTTAGATGAGGGAATGTGACAAAAGACTGACAGTTTAATACTGTCATCGTTAACACTCACGTCGGAGTAACGTTACCATTCTGAGACTCATATGACTGACTCAGTTGGAATCTTCTGCCATTTGCTACAAAACAGTGCAAGAAAAGTCACGATCAACAGAGGTTTAATATTTTATAGTCTCCACATATCTTCCTTCCAAACGGTCTCCATCCCTGTTGAAATATATATATATATATATTTTTACCCTGCCTCACCAAATTCATGGATCTGAACCTTCCAACCAGTTCTCTGCAACTGAGTCACAGTTGTTTTAATAATGGTTCAAAGTTAATTTAAATCTCGTTTTCTTGGCAGTGGCAAAAGAGGTGAAGTTGGCGGGATACGGACAATACCTCATTATACTTAAAAATTATGTGTAGTAGTAATCATACTTATAATTATATTGACTACTTTTTGTCTCCTAAATATGAGTTGAGCTAGGATTGTTAATGTTATTCCTGGATTTCCCATACAAATTTTATTGACCTTAGGATATTTTTATTACCGAGGGGTATAACGTTGCTTTTATTAGCCCGCACACCACTGCGACACTCCCATGTGGTTACCAAAATCGTTATAGAAGTAAATATCTCGGGGTGGTAGTAGTAGCAGTAGTAGTAGTAACCACAGGCTAATCCAAACTTGAAACTTCTGGACTGCAGGCCAAATTTGCCCTTCTTCCACAGTTCACCATCCTCCTGTTGGGGAATAGAGAGGAAACTGACCCATGTTTATATAATCGGGCAGCTCCACTAACCAGTCATATCAATGCTAGCATTTAAAGGCGTTTCTTTACAGTACATGCTAAAGGAGTATAGTGGGTAAGCATTCCCTCTGTATTATAATGATCGACAATTTAAGCCACTGTGCCAGAAGCCTCAGAGCGAAGCTGCACCTATATACAGTCATAAGAAAAAGTATCGTTACCCTCAGGGATGTTCGATGCGAATCGAACGTTAGCTGGGCTATGTGGGTGGGTCCTTGTTGTTCGCCCCTTCCCTGTCTAGTGTTGCCATATCACAATCCCATTACAAGAGTTGGAATAATGAGCAAGAATGAGCCATATGGCAGGAAAATATAGAGGAAGTGCTTGCGTTGCCCTGAGCGCCCTGCCGGGTATTAATAATGAAACTCAACACGTTTCTTATTTTCCTACTATTCAACACTTATTATCTATAAAATACAACAAATAAACTTAGAAGTGTATTAAATCTATAGGCATCGACTTTTTATAGGACAGTGTAGCAGGGGTTAACGAGTTCATTTGTTTGCTTTGGATGAGTGGTTAAATGCTTCAGAATGATCTTCAGTTAGTGGCATCCATGCCTCGACGTCTAGAGGCTGTTTTTGAAGCAAGGGGTGGGTATACTAAATATTAAAGCAATGAGACTGAGTGCAGCAGCCATGGCAGCAACAACTCCGTCCTCTCCACGTGCTCTAGTCTTCAACCCATCGAGGGGGGCTACACCAGCAGGTTCCCAGCCACCACGGGCCCACACCACCTCCGGCACCGTGAAATGGTACAACGCCAGGGCGGGGTACGGATTCATTCGGCGCCAGGACACTGGCGCTGATGTATTTGTGCACCGCCTGGGGATCGATGTGACCAATTCACGGGGCCGGAAACGCCCGTTACACGAGGGTGAGGTTGTTGTGTTCGACCTCCGACAGGCACCGAAGGGTCCCGAGGCTATACACGTTACCGGACCGAGAGGTGCAGCTGTGCAGGGCTCTGCTCATGCACGGCAGTGCCCCTCAGCTCGGGATCTTCAGCCCAGGGATCCCCGGTGCACTGGGGAGATTGACACAATAGTCACCATGTGTATCGCAATGGCACGAGCATTTTGCGGCTGTGACAAGGCAGCGATGCTCGTTCTTCTCCCACAGATTTTTTAGAAGAACGGGCTTCCACGCACTGTCATCCCGCAGTGATTTGCCCGCGATACACGTGCTGCCCCTTGTCAGGAGAGTCGAGCCCTGAAGCTGCAGCCTCCCAGACCCCGCACAACACCACGGATCAGGCTGCAGCTTCCCTAAACAGGGCAACTGCTGCCACTGCCATCACCACCACTGCACCGCCCACTGAGCCTGCACAGCCAGCCACCGTAGATTCCCGCCGCTCACCGTCAGTAGCCGAGGAAAGGGCTCCTTCTCCTGTCCCCTCCATCGACAGGGAAGAAGAGGACCTCCCGCCCTCGACTCCATCACCTGCTACTGACGGCGAGCCGAAGAAGAAGAAGAAGAAGAAGAAGGGGAAGAAAGGCAGGCCTCCACCACCACCTGACGAGATGGAGACAGACCATCTTGTGTCTCCACCACCTGCCTCCACCACCCCCGCCAAGCGCCGTCGTCACGTCCTGGCCCGCCTCCCTCCTCTGAGTGACAAGATTCATTCCAACCTTGAGTCTCTCTCAGTGGATGCGATCTTCGAACACCAAGATCGTTACAATGAGGAGAACTACAGTGATGTGACTGACGCCCTCTACCGCCTGCACGTCCAACGCCAAATCTTCGAGGATCGCAATGCTGAATGCCTCCTTGCCACGAGCCTGAGCCACGCCGACGACGTAGCGGTTCTTGACTACGTCGTCCGAGCTATCTTACGTCACCATAAAGTCCAGACTAGCGCTAGCTAGTCCACATAACCATTCGCCAGTTCACTGGCGGGCCTTACACCGTAGGCCTGCTCTCACTCTGACTTTATGTCAGGTGGGAAAATCTCAACAACAACAACAACAGCATTGAGACTGAACACGTATTAGTAGTTTTCTTCTACTCAACATTTATTATAAGTAAAAAGCAATACATATATTTATTACATCGAAATTTACTAACTTGGCTTGTATCGGCTGCATTACTCTAATACGTCTGGCATGGGTGCACATACTCCTTGCCCGTCTGCATGTGTGCTGCCGACTCTACACCATTGTTATATTTTTATTTAATGAGTTCGGTGCCGGATAATAAAACGTATTGGCTATGCACAGAGGCCAAACGATCTAATTAGCTTTTATTACATCTAGCACAAATTCTAATATCTGTGTCTCATAACCGACAATGACGGGTTTGCGGTACAAACTTTCCTGTCCCGTCATTCCACAACACTTCGTCGTTGTATCACAGTGGATAGCTCTCAAGGGTAACGATAGTTTTTCTTATGACTGTATAAACATATGACTCATGACCTGGCAATGCTCTTCAATCCGAGGACGTATTATTGTACTATCATTGCAATCATTTATTCAGTTTAGAAGAGCCTTTCAACAGTGAAGAGGTTAGCAAAGATAATTATCTGGCTTCTGGAATAAAGACAGCATTTTTTATATCACCTGGTCTACTTGAAAATATTGGATATTACAAGAATTTGACGAGAACAAGGACACCATCACACTGCAGGGATTGAAGGAAGTCTCTGTAATGGTAAAAGAATGAATAAAAGCATAACAGGGGAGGTCACCAGATGTTCGCTATCCCGGGGATGCATTAAACGCCAACACGTCTTGGCTAAACAAAATCTCTAACTTGACCCACTCTCGACAAGGAGAACTTCCTCTATTTATCTGTAGCTAGACGCTAGAATCCCAGAAGGGAAGGCCACAAAAGAATCTCTTAGATATCACCCTGTTTTCTGTCATCAGGCTGCCCTACCTCCAGGCTGCCCTACCTCCAACCTTCCAACTTACACCACCCTCTCTCATACATCATTTACCCCGTTCATCCATCTCATCGTCGGTCTCCTTTTTTAGTCAGGCTCATATGCATTCTCCTTGGCAGTCCTTCTTTCGTCCTTCTCCACACATGGCCAAACCATATTGGATTATTTCAGACAAGAACCCCCCTCCGACTGGTTAACATAACAACAAAGGGGTTTGTTCGCAGTGGATCTCTGAGTAAAATCAGAATGAGTAGTGCTTTCAGGAATATCTTTATTAATCCTGAGGTTCTGGCAGAGTCTTCACTGCCGAGTAAAATTATAAGGCGTTTGCCTGAATAAAATAAAAATTCTTACCGCTCTGCTCTTGCTAGGTTTTCGATCGACGGTTAAAATCTTTTGATGTTATACGGAGCAATACAGGTTAAAGAAGTGGTAAAACGTTTCAACAAGAGTTATGTCATATTCAGTGGAATGAACTAAATCTCGAGGTGTTGATGTCATTGTTGAACCTTGGTCTGTCAGAGAAAGCAGACCCGTCAAACAATGGTAAGCAAATGCTTTTTCCGGTGCCATTTAACAGGTACAATACAGCACATACATCGTGTAGGGTTCCGGCATCCCCTTGTGATAAACGTCTTAATAGAGCCGGATCAGTGTCCTTCCCCATGCCGAAATGCAAGGAAATGTGAAGAGGTTTGGCTTCCGGTTGGATCTGCCTTGCTGCACCCAGAGTGCACAGTGCGTGCATGGGTAAGCTCCTCATCAGCGCCTGTAAATCTCGTGTAAAAACAGAACACTAGAGCTGGGTATTCTGATCATAGTTTATCCTGACTGTATGTTTCCTGTTCACATTTATGGACCCTGAGTGGTGTCTAAACGTTTTTAGGTTTTTAATTGTGGATTTCATGTGTTTCAATTCAGAGTACTCGATTCGTTCGCCGTCTAACAAACACCAGTGTATCCCTTGGTTGCCATCTCCATCCATAATGTACCACAGCAAAGCTTGAAAATATTCTTGGCTTTTACCACAAACCCTGTGTGTGTGTGTACAAACCTACAAGACCAAAGATGTCCCTGTTTCCAAAATATAGCTTGGCACAAAATGGAGGAAGGGGTATGAGAGGTTGATGGAACTGCACATTAGCAAATTAATACATAAGCTTTACCTAAATCTTTACTATGAATCGTCCTGTCTTGGCTACTCCCACTACGGGGAAAAAGCCTAGGCATGTAGATAGAGAGATGAATCTTCTATGGTATGGCTACAGAGATATGGTGTCCAAAATCTGTGGTGTATGGTGGGTTTCAGGGGGTGAGGAGAATAATGATATTTCCAATACAGCAGAGTGAGCCCTTACAATAATCCTGCCACACACACACACAATCAGAGAGAGAGAGAGGGGGGGGGGAGGGCGGCAGCAGTAGCGGGAGCAGCAGCCTAACCTCACATCTCATTATTGTTCCAGTTCTCACTCGGGACTAACTGATGTACGTCTAAGGAGATAAGGAGGCAGGTTGAGTCCGTGTGTTCCCGGAATGACCTCTGATATGCAAATGAGGTGTTGAAGGCGGCATCTCATTCCGATCTAATTCTTGATCCAAAGGCATTTAGCGAGAACCTCATCTCGGCACCCATCCCTTCCCCATGCCCACCCCTAACTCGCCAGAGTAAAGTTAGTGTATCAAGAAGCATTATGTCTGGATTTCAGAATGACGTTGTTACTGTTGTTGCTGCGGCCCCATGCTCAAACGAAAGGTAAACCTGGTAAATTGCAACCTTAAATAGCCCTTCCCCTGCAGTCCACCATCCTTGTATCAGGAGATGAGGAAGCAGTCGAGGGACTTTGCATAACCAGACAGTTAAGCTACCTAGTTACCTAGATGTCACCATATGAAGGCATCCCTCTCCAGCATCCATAGTGATGTGGATTGTCAAAAAATAACAAAACACATCCATTTATGGAAACTGGTTGTTGAAAAAATGTAAAAATTTCACCCCGATTAGGATCCTCTGCAGGTATGCTGGACACAAGGTGTTAGATATTCTCAATAAACACATTTTCTACCTACTGCATATATAATTCTTTCCAAACTTAGTGGTCACCCTAAGATCAGTAGAAAAAAATATGAGCGATAACTACACGAAGAGTGTCGTTCAATGTTTTACATTGTTGCGTTGATTGGAGTAATCAAGTTAGTTTTTATTTTTATTTTTTTTTTTTATTGACTACGGACCCACCAGAAAAATCACACGCCTGGGAAGAGATGGATATCAAACTGGACAGGTTGTTCAAACTGTGACTAATCTTTTACGATACTACTGCAGACTATGCAACATAATGTACTTCGGTGTTTTATGTAGTTTCGAGTGTCAAAAAAACCAATGATAATATTTCCAATATTGTCACATGACATCCCATACATCACAATGTTTCGCCCTTGTTTCAGACCGTGTAGTGCAGTAAGTGGCTCAATACATATTTTATACGCTAACATTTACCCACCTGCACTGGATCTGCAATCGAACCCCGCACCGTCCAATTACAGACAAGCAGCATTTCCTGTGGCAATTAAAATTATTTAAATCACACTGCCTAGGTTCCTATTGTTAATACTAAAATCATCTGACGTTAGGCGAGATAGTATACATTATAATTTATTAGCCATGAGTGGATTATTAATAATAAACAATTAATAATGTAATTATGATCACTGAAAATTTTTACAGTCATTTTCAGTAACATAGAACTCATCACTCTAAGCCAAAATTTTAATATATCCCATGAAGCCAACAGTAGTAATAGGAAATTAAAAAAAAAAAAAAAAACATCCTTGTACAGTACACAAAAGTGTCATCCTTGTTAGTGGAATCCTCTCGTTAAAATATAAATTAATAAAAGTAAAGGGCGCTTATGGAATTTTATGTGATGGGATATGGCACAGTGAACAAAAGAAGTGTCCAGGCCCCTGCGTTCCATGAAATGCACACTGGGCAATATTTTCAGCCGGGCATTTCGGTGTGTCTTGTAAATGGTACTAACTATACGTCTTTCACGTTAACTTAGCTTATGTTGTCGTGCCATTGCAAGTTACTGTTAGTAGCTCAGTGGCACAGAAAGCTTTATTAATGTTCTACTTCCTTTGTGTTACACGGCCTCATTATCAGAGTCATATTCTATTTTTTTTTTATGTGAGGAAGAAGGAGCCAAAGGCAAAACTGTTCTTTCCAAGAGAAAAGCAAAATACAAGAGAGAGCCAAATACAAGATTCTATCATTTCGAGATGCCTGGACACACTGCGTTTCAAAGATTGGAGAGCATAGGAGGCAGGAAATACAGACAAAGGGAGACAGTTCCAGAGTTGACCTGTTGCATATATGAAGGACTGGGAGTAACGGTTAACTCCTGCATTAGAGAGTTTGACAGAAAAGGGAGGAGAGTTTGCTGCTAGACAGGTGCTACACACCCGTCGTAGAAATGGAGGAATGCATGCAGACAGTTCAGAGGAGCAGTGACCATTGAAGTAGCGATAGAAAATAGATAAAGATGCAACAGTGCAGCGAAGAGACAGAGGTTCAAGGGAGTCACTAAGAGGAGGAGAGTTAATGAGGCAAAAAGCCTTTGACTCCACCCTATTGAGAAGAGCAGTATGTGGGGAGCCTCCCCACACATAAGCGTTGTACTCCACGATGGGGCGGATAAAACCTGTGTATAGAGTCAACAATTGTGCAGGGGTAAAGAAGGAACGGAGTCGGCTTAGCACACCCAATCTCTTGGAAGCAGATTTTACAAGAGATGTAATATGATCTTTCCAAGATAAGTCCCGAGTAAATGAGACCCTAAGCATGCTCAACGATGATGCAGGATGAAGCTGAATATTATTAAACATTTTTTTTTTTTTTTTATGTGTCCGACTCTGGGCAAAGGCTTCAGGGCCTATATCTCAGGGGCAGTAGCCTATCCCAAGGCCCAGTAGTCCTCCTACACCCCCACATGTCACAACTTCGGCGCTAACACCCACCGTCCATACTAAATACATGCTAGGGATGTCTCATACAGGACTGGTGTATTGGTATTAGCGGGGGTATTTTGACGACATGTCGGCGGGTCATCTGGTAGATCAGGAAAGTCTGCCTTTTATGAAATTCAAATCCTTAAACTGTTCCCTGCCCCAGCCGGGATTCGAACCTGGGCCCATCAGGACTGCAGGCCGCCTCCCTACCGATTCAGCCACGCCTCCCCTGTTGAAGATTTTGTCGGGTTGATAGGTGCAAAAACTGAGTCTTTAGTGCATTAAAAACAACCAGAATATTTTTACCCCAGTCAGAGATACGAGCCAAGTCAGATATTAGGTGTGCCATAGCCTCATCCCTTGTTTGCTGAAGTAACTGCTGAGATGGACGTTGCGGGAATCGAATGGAAAGGTGAAGCGTGGGGTCATCAGCATATGAGTGGATGGGGTTAGATGTACAGCTTAGAAGGTCATTGATGAATAAAAGGAAGAGGGTTGGTGATAGGACAGAGCCCTGTTAATAGATTTAGGAGAAGAACGATGTCCATCTACAACAGCGGCTATGGAACGACCAGAACGGAAGCTAGAGATGACGGCACAGATAGAAGGATAGAAACTGTAAGAGGGCAGTTTGGAAATTAAAGATTTATGCCAGACTCGATCGAAAGCCTTTGAGATGTCAAGTGCATTGGCAAAGCTTTCGCCAAAGTCCCGAAAGGAGGATGACCAGGAGTCTGAAAGATAGGTGAGAAGATCGCCTGTGGAGCGTCCCTGACTGAAACCATACTGACGATCAGAAAGAAGGTTGTAATAGGAAAGATGCTTTAAAATTTTTCTATTAAGAATAGACTCAAAAACTTTTGAGATACAGGATGTTAAAGCAATTGAACGATAGATAGAGGATTGGGAATGGTCACCCTTCTTTGGGACTGGCTGAATGAGAGCAAACGTTAGCAGGAAGGAAAGGTACAAGCTGACAGACAAAGGCGAAAGAGTTTGCATAGGCAAGGTGTAATCACAGAAGCACAGTTCTTCAGGACAACATGAGGGACTCCATCAGGCCCATATGCCTTATTAGTATTGAGGCCTGTGATGGCAGAAAATACATCAGCTGAAGAAATTTTAATGTCAGCCATGAGGAAGTCAGAGGAGGGAAGTGATGGAGAAACAGCACAGGAATCATCTAAGGTGGAATTGGAGGAGAAAGTCTGAGCGAAGAGGTCTGCTTTATCAGTAGAAGAAATAGTTATAGAGCCATCAGAGTAGAGAAGAGGAGGGAAGCATGATGAGGTAAAGTTGTTTGAAAGGTTTTTGGCAAGGTGCCAGAAGGAGCGGGAAGAATTCGAGTTAGAGAGTTGAGAGCATTTAGTACAGATGAAATTATTTTTAGCAAAGCGAAGAACAGACTTAGCACGATTCTGAGCAGAGACATATAAAAGATGTGATCCATGGGTGGGTTGGCTCCGGTACCTTCTATAGGCCCTCTCCTTGTTGCGGACAACATTAGAACAAGCGTGATTAAACCAAGGCTTTCGTGCATCAGTCAAAGGATATGAGAAAGGAATGTATACTTCCATGCCTTAGAGAATAACCTCCGTAATGCGCAAGGCATACCCAGATGGCTCCCGGCCATGGAAGCAATAATCATTCCAGGGAAAATCAAAGAAGTACTGCCTGAAGGCCTCCCAATCCGCAGCTCCAAAGTGCCACAGGCGAAGTTTCTTTGGAGGGTTCGCAGGCCGTACCAAAGCGATAGGACAGGTTAAGGTGATAAGGTTGTGATCGGAGGAGCACAACGGAAAGAAAAGATTAACAGTGTAAGCAGAAGGATTAGTTGTAAGGAAGAGGTCAAGTATGTTGGAGGTCTCTCCAAGGCAGTCAGGGATATGGGTAGGGTGCTGTACAAGCTGCTCTAGGTCATTAAGGATAGAAAAGATGTAGGCTTGTTCACCAGGTGGATCAGTGAAAGGAGAGGAGAGCCAAAAGTGGTCGTGAACATTGAAATCTCCTAGAATGGAGATTTCACAGAAAGGAGAAATGGACAGTATGTGTTCCATCGTAGAAGTATGATAGTCAAAGAATTTTTGATAGTCAGTGGAATTAGGAGATAAGTAAACAGCACAGATATATTTACTCAGAGAATTTCAGGAAAGCCGAACCCAGAGTGTAGAGAATTCAGAAGAATCGAGTTCAGGAACACGGGAGCAAGAAATGTTGTTTTTTATATATACACAACAGCCACCTTTGGCTTTGAAATGAGTATAGTGAAAGTAGGAGGATACAGAAAAGAGTCTGCTGTCAGTTGCCCCAGACAACTGAGTCTCAGTTAGAAAAAGAAGGTGAGGTTTAGAGAAGGAGAGGTGCTGCTCAACAGAGCGAAAGTTAGAGGAAAGGCCACGAATGTTGCAGAAATGAAGAAGAAGAGAGTCAGACAGTGGTTCCAGGCATCTTGAGTCGTCACCGGGAGAGGGGCAGAAGTTGGGGGCATTTATGGCCCCCCCTCCCCAGGGACTCTGAGGCTGTTATTCGACGCCATTTTTTTTTTTTTTCCAAATTTTGAAAAGGAACTGTGGTGTGTACTGTGCGTGTAGTTTGGTGTTGATAATCGATCTCAAAAACTTACCACTCAAGATGTAGGGATGACAGTTTTTAACTAAATTACAGAAGTATAAAAATTTCAGAGTGTCCTTTTACTTCAGTGACGTGCTGTATTGGTAATTCAATTTATGCTGCATCCAAAGCTATTACTAAGGCTTAGCGTCTTTAATCGACTGACCTCTTTTTCCTTTGTATTCCTGTCATCTTCACACGATTTTATTCTGGTTTTGGAGAACTCGGCTTGAGAATGGGTCGGGAAAGGCAATGTCTAACCCCTCTATCTCGAAAAGTTTCACTGAGCTGAAATCAAATTTATTGAAACTTCACCCCCCCCCCCCCAAGAAAACATAAGCAATGCTATGCTTTTGCAACACTCCATCTGACCATGCACATACTCCCTACCTCCCTTAACACCTAACCAAGCGCATAACAGCCTTCACCCCTCCCCTACTGTGTAACACAAAGACATTAAAACTTATAAATTTCAGTAGTTTATCCATGGTTATAATGAACTTATTAGCAGATTTGATGAAATTATGACTCAGCTTTTTCATTTAGGCAGCTACCTGACAGAGTCAGATGAGGGTGTTCTCGTCACTGGGATCAATAAGTTTCCATTAGTAAAGTTGGGCGGCAGGGCAGCTGGCCAGGCAGATTTCGTTTCCGGGCCAGAAATCCGATGTTTTCACTATAGAGCCATGAAATTTCACATAGTTATGTGCCTTATAGCGAACTAGTTTTTGGTAGTTGCAGTGCTGTGTTTTAAGTATTTTTTTAAAATGAAAAAGTAAATTTAATAATTTTTTCTCAGATTTCCATGCAACCTGCACAAGGAATCTGAAGGGTGCACGTTATGTGTCCTCAGGGCGTTCTCCTTACACCCATCTTTAAAAGAAAAGATTACAGGGAGTGAGGGCCGTTATCTGCTTGGTTAGGTGTGCAGGTGATCTTTTCAAGTACCTTTCATACTCCTGGTCATCCTCCTTTCCTCCTTTCGGGACTTTGGCGAAAGCTTTGCCATTGCACTTGACATCTCAAAGGCTTTCGATCGAGTCCGGCATAAATCTTTAATTTTCAAACTGCCCTCTTACGGTTTCTATCCTTCTCTCTGTGCCCTCATCTCTAGCTTCCTTTCTGGTCACTCTATAGCTTCTGTTGTAGACGGCCACCGTTCTTCTTCTAGATCTATTCACAGTGGTGTTCCTCAGAGCTGTGTCCTATCACCAACTCTCTTCCTTTTATTCATCAATGACCTTCTAAGCTGTACATCTAACCACTCATATGCTGATGACTCCACCCTTCACCTTTCCATTCGATTCCCGCAACGCCCATCTCAGCAGTTACTTCAACAAACGAGGGGATGAGGCTATGGCACACCTAATGTCTGACTTGGCTCGTATCTCTGACTGGGGTAATATTCTGGTTGTTTTTAATGCATCAAAGACTCGGTTCTTACACCTATCAGCCCGACAAAATCTTCAACAGCTTAATAATATTCAGCTTAATTCTGCATCATCCTTGAACATGCTTAGGGTTTCATTTATTCGGGACTTATCTGGGATAGATCATATTACATCTTTTGTAAAATCTGCTTCCAAGGGATTGGGTGTGCAAAGCCGACTCCGTTCCTTCTTTACTCCTGCACAATTGCTGACTCTATACACGGGTTTTATCCGCCCCCATGTGGAGTACAACTCTCATGTGTGGGGAACTTCCCCACATACAGCTCTTCTCAATAGGGTGGAGTCAAAGGCTTTTCGTTTCATTAACTCTCCTCCTTGTACTGACTCCCTTCAACCTCTGTCTCTTCGCCTCACTGTTGCATCTTTATCTCTTTTCTATCGCTACTTCAATGGTCACTGCTCCTCTGAACTGTCTGCATGCATTTCTCCACCTCTACGACGGGTACGTAGCACCCGTGTAGCAGCAAACTCTCATCCCTTTTCTGTCCAACTCTCCAATGCAAGAGTTAACTGTTACTCCCAATCCTTCATTTATGCAACAGGTCAACTCTGGAACTGTCTTCCTCTGTCTGTATTTCCTGCTAGCTATGATCTCCGGTCTTTCAAAACGCAGTGTGTCCAGGCATCTCGAAATGATCTGATTTTGAATTTGGCTCTCTCTTGTACTTTGTTTTATTTTTGTTTTGTTTTTTCTTGGGAGAATCAATTATTGCGGGCTCGTGGCCTTTGGATCCTTCCTCCTCGCATAAAAAAAAACCACACACACACAATTTTGGCTATTTTTTAAATGTCCATTGCACCTTATTATGATCTGGTATCTTAAATACAGGTTTTTATATATATACTGACATAGTTTGCATCAGCAATATTCAACAGAATACGTAGGTGTAATATGAAAATAAATAATTGATGAGAAAGATGTGACACGAGGCCTTCTATTCCACTCAAAATATGAACTCATGTCCGATTACATACTCGCTCTCACGAGGCATTTGAGCAAGTGTAATTAATCTTCCTCTTTTCATTCATCAGTGGGTAAGAATATGAAGTAAATGTTTTCTTACTGGAAATAGCCACAAGAATGTTCTTGGAACACCGGTGTGGTGTATATTACACCACAAAGTATCGCACCTCACATTTCACCCACACACGTGGTTCACTTTCCTCGTGGTTTCTCATTCCACCACACACGGGGTTTCCTTCCCTCATGGTTATTTTCCTCATTTCACCTACACACGTGGTTTCCTTCCCTCACAGCTTATTCCACACCTAGTTCTCGGAATCAGCATCACTATGGTGCTGCTACCAATAGAATTGAATTTCTCTTCCCTCCGCACCTGTAGTGGTGCCTAAACCAATCATATCTGAATGCTCAGGTGACCTAGCTCTACCGGTGCTCTGCCCCCTCATTAACGGGCTTAAAAGCGAGCGGGCAACCTCACCCGCCCGCACTTCTCTCCACTCTCCATTTCACCCAGCTACAACCTGCCTCTCCTTCTCTCCTCGTAAATCTGGCAACGTGGTACAACTCTACACATACAATTACACAAACACATCAGCCCAGCACTCTTGCTTCTCACTAAATTTATTACTCATATTTTTATTCTGTAACTATTTATCCAGGTAATCGATGGCCTTGTACTATTTTGAAACCATGCAGTAACTCTGTATTGTTCCAAGTCAATAATCACTGTCCTAGCTATTTCTTCCCAGCACAGTTGCGTTTATCTATGCTTACCATTTGTCTTGGTGTAGCCCCCTAGTAAAAATATACCCACAACTAAATGCTACAGTGGTGACCCCAACCTCATAACCTACACTGAAAGAACGCCACATTGGTGACTTCCCAGAGTGTATAAAGAACATGGAGCCTTTACCACACATCCGTCTATCCCTTCCTACATTCACGTACGATATTAACGTGTGGTTTACACAAGTTGATGCCGCGTGGCCTGACAATATCAGAGCAGATGTCCACACTCTCCCAACTCAAGTAGCGGCCCTGGTACAGGACATAATCCTCAAACCACCTACTGGGCACAAATATATAACCCTGACGGAGAGTCTGTTATGGGCCCTGGGCAAATCGAAGCAGGCATTTCTAATGGAGCTGGATGCAATTCGCTCCCAACAGCAGCGTCCCTCCGTCCTCCTTGCCCACATTCAAGCCACCCTCACGGCAGCTGGGGCAACCTTATCGGACGACCTCCTCTGGCACCGACTCCTTCAGCTCATGCCACCAGACTTCTGGCTCCACCTAGCATCCCTGGGCCCTGGCACGTCCCTTGCTGAGTTCATTGAGAGGGCAGACACTCTATATGAAACAACAGCATTACACTAACCAGCCAGTAAGTGCACACTCCTCTCTTACCCCTGTCATAGCCCCCAGTGCTACCCCTAGTGAAACAGTGGTGTCAGTAAACAGTGTTGCGAACAAAACCGGTTCCATGTGAGAACTATGTACCCTATTAACAAATTTAACAAAGAGAATAGACAATATGGAAAAAACATAAGTGGCTTCACCACTCAGACCCTCAGTGCTGCAATTCATCCCCCAGCCCCTCCGAGTTCCAACATTAATCCCCTAGTGAACCGTGGTCCTAATCCTCAGCCCCAGATAACAACAAGGGACAATTTTGTGTTATGAACTTATCATAAGTGCTTTGGCATGGAAGCCAGACGATGTGCACCACCTTGTATATTCATTAGAAACATGTATGGTGGGAGACAGTCCCCAGTAGTGTCTTCCACCACACACACCAACTTCCACCCCAGGTTCAGCACACCCAAACCCACGACATGTTCCACTGGCTCCAGGGAACTGCTATGGGATAGAGACCATCTCTGGCACAAAATAGCTCAATGACACAGGAGCCGCATTCAGTATAGTTCCCCCTACCTCTGACCACAATATGGCCCAGCAACGTGCATATGACCTGATAGCAGCAAACTGTACCCCCATAGCCATATACGGCATGGAACCCCGGCACGTGGCACCCCCCCAATCAGTGTCATTAACTTGGCCGTTCTTCGTCGCAGATGTTAATCAACCCATTATTGGCGTCGATTTCTTGAAGGCACATGACTTGCTCGTGGATACCAGAGGACAGAATCTATATCACAGACTCTTAAACTCGTCCATCAAAGTAACCGGGTGTGTGGGTAATCCACCACTCATTACGCACCTTCACCAGAATTCCTCATACGATTCCATACTACTCCAGTTTCCCCTCTTGACCTCTCAGTCACCCAACAACGGCCATGCTGACCATGGGATAGAGCACTGCATCATCATTTCTGGACCACCCTGTTTCGCCTGTCCCAGACGACTCCCCCAAGAACATCATCAAGCAGCGGAAAAGGAGTTTCAGGTGATGCTCAATGAGGGGATCATTCGGCCGTTATCAAGCTCCTGGGGATCCCCTCTACACATGGTACCGAAAGCACAGCAGGGTGAGTGGAGATCATGTGGGGACTACAGAGCACTGAATGCTTTGACAGTTCCCAACAGATATCCCGTTCCCCACAGCCAGGATTTCCACCACCAACTGCACGGCAGACGTGTATTCTCCAAGATCGATTTAGTCAGAGCATTCCACCATATCCCTGTGTCAGAGAAGGACATCCCCAAGACTGCGATGACCACCCCCTTTGGCCTTTTTGAATACACAAAGATGAATTTGAGCCTCAGAAACGCCACACAAACGTTCCAGAGATTTATGGACCAGGTTGTCAGGGGGCTAGATTTCGTCATGGTGTACACACACAAAAAAAAATATTCATTACCCTTGTGGTGTGATACAGTATGACATATGGACCAAGGGTTCTGAACAACTACCAGTACCAAATGGACACAGTTTCATTTTAGAAATCATTTCAGAGTTCATACACCCAGAGGTAACGATAATTTTTTTGGTGGGTGTACATCAACGATATCCTCATCACTTCGGATTCCCATGAGCAGCACAAAACACACCTCCATATGCTATTCCAATGCCTGAAGGACTACGGGCTGTGTGTGCACCTGGCAAAGTGTATCCTCGGTGCAGACGAACTGGATTTCTTGGGCCACAGGGTATCAGCCACAGGTATCATGCCCTTCCTGCAGAAGGTGGATGCCATTAAAGACTTTCCATGTCCGGCTACACCTCGCAGGCTCAGGGAGTTCTTGGGGATGGTCAGTTATTATCACAGGTTCCTGAGAAACGCCGCAACCACACTAGCCCCCCTTAACGATCTCCTGAAGGGAACGAAAAGACATCCTCCAAGCCTTTTCAGTGGACCGCACAAGCAGACCATGCCTTTACCACACTCAAGAACCACATCACCACCGCACCACGACTAGTATACCCATCACCAGATGCCCCATCATACTCACCACAGACGCCTCTGCTGAAGCTGCGGGGGCAGTCCTACAACATGTTAACAGGGCAAACATGCCTGTCGCATTCTTCAGCCAGCGCCCTTAACCCTGCCCAATGCAAATACAATGCCTTCAACAGGGAGTTGCTGGCTATATACGAGGCAGTCAGACATTTCAGGCACTTTGTGGAAGGGAGAGAATTCACCATCCTTACTGGCCATAAACACCTTACTTAAGCAATGGCCCAGAAAGGAGAAAATTGTTCTCCCAGGACAGCAAGACAGCTGGCCTTCGTTTCAGAGTTTTCCACTGACATCCAGCATATCAGTGGGGACAAGAACAAAGTTGCGGATGCTCTGTCCTGGGGAATCTCAGCTGTCGGCCCTACACTACCCCTGCTAGACCATGCAGCCTTAGCCCGGGAACAGGAGGATGACCAGGAACTCCAAGAATTGCCGAAGGCCGCGACCTCACTTCAACTGCAACAGTTTGACATCACCGGCACAACTAAGAAACTCTGGTGTGATATATCCTGCGAGACAGCACGGCCCTATATTCCCCAACGATTCCGAAGGCAAGTCATTTGTCATTACCACGACATGGTGCACCCAGACATTCATGGCACGCATAGCTTACTTAGCCGGCAAGTGGTATGGCCAGGGATGAGGCATGACACCACCAACTGGGTCAGAGCATATGTGGCTTGTCAGTCTGCAAAAATACATCACCACACCAAGACACCACTACAGCCACTGCCCACACCAACTCAACTTTTCCATACAGTACCCATTGACATCCTCGGCCCCCTCCCCAAATGTAGGGGTAACCGCTATATCTTAACATGTATAGATAGAGCAACAAGGTGGGTCGAGGACATGCCCATGCTGGATGCTACGACTGACTGTGTGGCATATCATTTCCTGGCATCCTGGGTCACTCGTTTAGGCGCCACGCAGGTAATCATCACAGACCAGGGCCCCAATTAGAATCTCGGGCCTGGCAGGTCCTCATGGACTTCCTGGGTGCTACATGCAACAGAACCTCCGCATATCACCCTCAGGCAAACGGGATGGTTGAGCGCTGCCATCGTCACCTGAAGGAAGCATTGAGGGCACTTCCCCACCCAGTGAATTGGGTGGCTGCGCTGCCAGTCATCCTCCTAAACTTGAGGGTTGCTGAGAAGGAGGACATTGGAAATTCCCCGGTAGAGCTAATGTACAGGGGAGACTTGAGGCTGCCAGGGCAGTTCGCCCCGCAACCAGGCATGCTGGCCCTGGTTTTCCTCCCAGAGCTCCAGCAGACAATGCAGGCATTACGACCAGTCCCTCCTCATGCCAACAACAAACGACTTTCATCTCTCACTCCCTGCCAGACGCCAAACAGGTCTTCGTGAGAAGGGGTCAGCGCACTTCCCCTCTCCAAAGGCCATATGAAGGCGCTTACCCCGTGATCACAAAATCAGACAAAGCAGTTACAATAGACAAACACAGTAAATCATCCACAATCTAAGCAGACAGAGTCAAACCGGCCACACCACAAATCCAGTCATAGACAACACCCCATATGTCATCCCCCAACCTTGACAGCCCACCAACAACAAGCACACAACCAACACCTCAAGTCCCTGCACCACCACCTACATGCACTACTCACATGCACACACACACACCCTATACCCTTTGTCAGTTCCTACCCTCTGCTACCTGTCGTCACCACACGCCGACCCAAGCGTCATACAGTACAGCAAAACACTCCCACTGACGCAAACACTCCCTCATTACCACCCACACTTCTGTCCATAAACCCTACCTCGTGCACCGACCCTACAACCACTAACCCAACATCACCATCAACCTTACACGATCCTACCTCTCACTTGGCTACCCCACTCACCACCCCTCAATCAGTCCCTACACCTAGTCCAACCTCTCGATCAACCTCAGACCATCCTACCGCACACTGTCCCACTAGTCCCCCCCCTGTCAATACCCCCCATCCATCAACATCCATCACTCCCGTAACCCCTACACCACTCACCACAACCCTACAAAGTACATCAGTACCTACCGCATTTACCTTCACACACTCAGGCCGGCTCAGTAAACCACCACAATTTTACACTCCAACATAATCTCACACCAAAAGACCCCGCAGACTCTCAGTGTCGTCCCACACTTACGTTGCATTCGTATAGTATATAATTTTTTTGTGTGTATTCTCCCACATACAGAGACTCGATTGTAAAGGCGGGCATAACATTCTCATTCATTTGCTCATAATGACTAACCGAATTGTAGGAGAGAAATATATACATATATATATATATATATATATATATATATATATATATATTTTTATTTATTTATTTATTGTACTTGTACCCTAATCATTTTGGTTCTTCCTGTTTGTGTGCCTTAAAACGGAAAGGGGGGGAGAGGGAGTGCAGTGGCGTATATTACACCACAAAGTATCGCACCTCACAGTTCACCCACACACTTGGTTCACTTTCCTCGTGACTGCTCCGCATTTCACCACACACGGGGTTTCCTTCCCTCGTGGTTATTTTCCTCATTTCACCTACACACGTCATTTCCTTCCCTCATGGCTTATTCCACACCTAGTTCTCTGAATCAGCATCGCTATGGTGCCGTTACCAATAGAATTGAATTTCTCTTCCCTCCTCACCTGTAGTGGTGCCCACACCAATCGAATCTGAATGCCCAGGCGACCTAGCCCTACCGGTGCTCTGCCCCCTCATTAAGCGGCTTAAAAGCGAGCGGGCGACCTCACTAACCCCCCCTTCTCTCCACTCATCACTTCACCCAACAACTACCTGCCTCTCCATCTCTCCTGGTAAATCTGGCCACGTGGCACAACTTTATACATACAATTACACAAACACATCAGCCCAGCACTCCCGCTTCTCACTAAATTTATTACTCATATTTTTATTCTGTAACTATTTATCCAGGTAATCGATGGCCTTGTACAATTTTGAAATCATGTAGTAACTCAGTATTGTTCCAAGTCAATAACCACTGTCCTAGCTGTGTCTTCCCAGCACAATTGCGTTTATCTATCCTTACACTTTGTCTTGGTGTAGCCCCCAAGTAAAATTATACCCATAACTACACGCTACAGTGGTGACCCCAACCTCATAACCTACAAAAAAAGAACGCCACACCGGGAAGGCTTTGGGCAATGGCAACAAAAGTCACTCCAGGGAATGCCATGTATGTGCTGCCCGAGGTCCTCACAATTCCCCCTATCATAATGCCTCAAACGTCACATGAATGTTGAGGGAGTGGACGTGGGAACCATTTTCCACTCAGTGTTTACTTGTTCTTTTTCTGGGTGTTTCACGCCTTATTTAAAAATGCTTGATAAGGCTTTGAAAACAGTGGTAATGGATAGCAGATTTATGCTGTGCTCATTTTCCTGGTTTTTAAGCCAACATGTCTTATTCATCATTATTATCATAATCCCAATCTCCTTCCCTTCTTGCGATTGGGTGACGTAGCGTTCACAGCTCAAGGTAATAGTGAGGTAGAGCTCAGATACCAAAAAAGTAATAGAGGGAGAACCATCGAAAGCCACCTTATAAAAAAAGTTACACTCATATTCATCCCCCTTGTTAATAGTGGTAATAATAATATTTTGATGATAATGTTAATGAATTAACATTTTACCAACTTCTCGTCTCATATCCCAGATCCAAATCTCCCCTCACACACACACACACACACTGGCCAAGAGAGGTGGCGTGGTTAGTAGTAGTGAGCGTGGCCAGCCAGGTCATTTAGGAAATGGGTTCTTTTGGAAGCCTCTCTCTCTCTCTCTCTCTCTCATGTTTTTTTTTTTTTAATATTTGTACTTATTCATATCATGAAATTGGCCTTTTTTCTCTCTCTTTCTCTCTCTCTCTCTCTCTCTCTTTTTTTTTTTTTTTTTTATGCTTTTCATTTGCCAGCCCCAGGAATTAATGTTTTTTGTGCAGATATCTTAATCTTGGTAAATTTTTCCACACGAAAAAAGAAAATTCCGTAGAAACAATAACAATTATTGGTACACAAAAACTAATTAAAAAATGACGCGAAAATATTAACAATGAACGTATGTTGTTAAAGTCACGTAAGCAACAAAAAGTCCACAAAATAACAAGTTCGGTATAAAAAAAGAAAAAAAAAGTTACAGTAGCCAACAGGAAGGAGATGGAAGGACAGCAAAATACTCTTCCATTCTCTGGTCCTTTCGTGAATTGTTTTGCTGGTGAAAAAATATGCCCCATTTTTTGTGTGCTCCCGTCGAACACTGGCAATTTTGCCTGTATGGGGTGATTTTTTGGGTGGGTGAGGGAGGGTAGAGGGATTGGTAGGAGAGAGAGAGAGAGAGAGAGAGAGAGAGAGAGAGAGAGAGAGAGAGAGAGAGAGAGAGAGAGAATTATAAGGACTTTACAAGAACTAGTAATACCTCGGAAGTCATTCGTTCCATACCGAGGAGGAACCATCAGTAAAGTTGCCAGGCACAAAAGACAGATAGAGTTAGATAGATAAATAGAGATGTGTGTGTGTGTGTGTGTGTGTGTGTGTGTGTGTGTGTGTGTGTGAAAGGGGCAGACATTTCTAGAAAATTAGAGGGAAAGAGATAGGCGGGGAACACGCATACAACCACAAGACAAAGACTGTCAAAGATCTCATATATATATATATATATATATATATATATATATATATATATATATATATATATATATATATATATATATATTGTTACGGAACAGAGAAAGATAATGTACACTTTAAGTGAGAATACTAAAAAATCACTACTGTCCCGTAAAGTTCCAGGTTCAAAACAGAGTTAGGTAAAATTACAAGTTAAAGTTTAATGCTCAAACTAACAACAAAACATTCAGGACTCATAAGGATAATGTAATGGCAAAAAAACAGGTTAAATATATGGTTAACTGCAATAGCCTCTATTAACACAAAATTAGCATGAGTAAATTTATCTAAGTTAGCCCTGATAAAATGAAAATACACTGGGTAATGCTCAGTTAATGCAAGATAAATTATTACAGATACAAACTATTATGAACAGTGGCTAACAATAAGAACCTTTATATAAATTACAAAAACCTTACTAGGCCTAAGAATCAACCTTATGCTACACAGTACAAGAAAAAATGCAACAACAGTTATACTCAAATTACACACAGCTGCTAGATGGTTGGAGACTTCCTGAGCACTCACAATAATAACTGTACAGGTGAGGACAGAGATGTGAACAAAATGAGGAGCA